>NC_067137.1:11188158-11190658 GCF_903995435.1 Acomys russatus | reverse complement strand
TCTCAATTGTTAGCCCTTAAAAGCCAAATTGGCTGTCAGCGCCCTCTTTTTTTTTTTTTTTTTTTTTTTTTTTACATTTTATGAACTCCCTTTTAAAGATATAAACACTTTTCCTTCTCAATAACAAACTTCCCAATGTATGTATTCGATCGTTCTTGGTCCTGAGCTCCAGATATTCAACCCAAATAACTTTTGTACATCTCTGTCTAGAAATAAAACATGTATAGATGGAGAGCCCTACTTTGACTCCTAGCACAATCATTACTTATCAGTTTTGCTGGATCTCACTGCCATCTGAAAAGTGAATTCTTCCAGAGCAGATTCTATACTCTGATTGTATCATGTCATCCAGATTTTGGCACCATCTCATCACCACATATATCCCTTTCTTTTATCTTCTCTGTCACTAAAGGCCAAACCACCACCTACAGATAGCTCCACAGCAGACCTTCGGGGGTCATCATACAAGATTCTACTTCCTCAGACTTTGTCCTACACTATTAATCAATACATGCTGACAGTTAAATCATCTTAGCGTCCCTAGACTCTGACGCTATTCTGCTTAGAAACACTAGCAGATTTTTTTCGTGCATGTTCTAACTGCCCTCAGAACCTGTCAAGAATAATTTCTTATTAAGATTGCTTCCCAGACCAATCAAGCTTTTTAAAGCGCATAAGCAGAGAATTCACTATGTCACTGATGTGAATGATCTTGCTGCTGCTCCTGCCTTACCTGGTAGCATTATCTCCAGCATCACTTCCTCACGGCATCCCCCAGGCCTTTCAAGCCTGCATTAAGAGCCTCCACTTAGACTCCTAGAATCACATCTTTACTTGCCAGTTTTGCTTGGGCTCACTGCTATCTAAAAAGCAGCCGAAGGTAGATTCTATACTCTGGTTATATTTTTAGTTCATTATAACTAATATAGTGACTGACAGAGAGTAGGCAATTTAAAATATTTAGTGAATCGGTGTTCAGTAAGCAAACAAAAGTGAAATGGCATTTCCTTACATAACAAAAATGATTGTTAGGAAGTAAAAGGAGACTACAACAGGAAAATCAGAGGAAGGGGATAGGTGTGCTAGCAAATGGGGAAGTGAACCTTCCCAGTGTCATATAGTTCAGACTGCCACAGTGGCACCAGGTACAGAGGTTTTGTATTCATCATCACTTTTCCCTTTGTTCCTAAATCCTAGATGGCTGATCACAACACTGAAGTCTCTTTGAATTCTGAAGCTAGTGCCAGACTAAGTTTTGAGGAGCATAAAAATCTTCCTTTCCCTTCTTCAACACATAATGCTTGCATTATGCTTAAAAGACAAAATCATTCTGCAGCAGAACGCTTCATAAATATGCCCTGTTGAGACTTGCTGAACACAGCAGAAAATACAAAACTCTCCCTTTCACCAAGGTTCTCTGAAGAAACAAGAAAGTAAATGTGAAAAGGAAGATTTGTAATAGCTGCATAAATCTTTGGCTTAGAAACAAAGTGTCCAAAAGCATGCATAAAATTAAATCTAGTCTGGCTAGTCTATGATTAAAGAGACGCTAGAGACACCCTCTTTGAGAGTACTTAAGTGACCAAATAAGATACCTATGAACTTGGGGCCAAGTGAACCTGGCTTCATATCTTTGCCTGAGGCAAGTCACTCAAACTATCTGAATCCCAGTTTTCACATTTGATCACTGACTCACAATCTACATTCACATTTAGGCATTCTATCTGGAGAGCTTAAGGAAGTGATTCCTGCAATTGAGTACCTTCTGGAAACAGTAAGAACCTAGTACGGTCAGAGTCAAATTACAAAAAAAGAAAGATATCGAAAAAAGGTTGTAATAGATAGAGTGTACACATACAGATTTTTGTCAGCTATGTTACAATATAATTGGAAAGCTGATTTCCTTCCAAATGGCCCATTTTTCATAAATTGTAAGCTTGTGGTACTTTGAAATGATATCACTGATGACATTAGTATGGCTTATTTCAACCAATGAGCTAACTCTATTCACATGTAAGCACTCACATATATTTAGAGAAACATACACAGGAAGAGAGAGTCTTTTTTTTTTTTTTTCCTACTTTCTCTGTTCAATGATTTGAAGTCTTAGGTTTCTTCTTTTCCTTATATAACAACTATAAAGTCACTGAGAGAAGATTATATCATGCAGATAATTAAACATCTTGGCCTTTTTTGATTTTAAAGCAATAGTGAAGCACTGGCTATAACTGTTGATAAACCCCTTCTTCCACCCTGAAAGGAAAACACTGTCTACTTAGAGGAGGGTCACAGATTTAATAAGAGGATTAAGACAGTGACCTAGTCAGTGTCCTATTGCTGTGAAGAGACCTCATGACCATGACAACTCTTATAAAGGGAAGCATTCAGTTGGGGCTTGGTTGCAGTTTCAGGGGGTTAGTTTACTATCGTTATGGTGGGGAGCACAGCAGCACACAGGCTGGCTTGGTATCAGAGAAGTAGCTGAGAGTTCTACATTGAG
>NC_067137.1:11075658-11185658 GCF_903995435.1 Acomys russatus | reverse complement strand
ATGCTTCTCTCATCTAGAGTCCCAGTAGGATGTCCTCCCCTCTGACCCAGTTTCCTAGTAAGTGGCACTCAGAGGAAGGACAGCAGGTTACCAAGAAGAGACTTGATACCCTATGAGCATATACAGAGGGAGGTAATCCCCCTCAGGAACAGTCATAGGGGAGGGGAATAAGGGGGAAATGGGAAGGAGGGAAGAATGGGAGGATACAAGGGATGGGATAACCATTGAGATGTAACAAGAATAAATTAATAAAAAAACATTAAAAAAATAATAAAAAAGGAAAAAAATTTTAAACTAAGAAATATGTTGTAATATAATTACATCTTCTAAAAAAAAAGAAAGAGTTCCACCTAAGTAAGCAACAGAGAACTTGTGAAAAGTCGTTCCCTGAGGAGTCCCCGTGGGTGACATATTAAACAGCTACACCACCCAACATTCAACATGTTGGTTTTCAACCTCTTCCATCTCCCTGAGAGGCACAGGGCTTTGTGAGTATCTTCTGAAGGCCCATGAGACGTACAAGCTTTGTGAGACCTACAGATCCCATGATCTCCATGAGCGCTTTGATCACAGTAGATCGAACTTTTGACCCCTTGCATATGGAACCTTATAGCACTTTGAGAGACAGAGACAGTGCTGGAGTACAATCAGCTGTTATCCAGCGGCAGAGAGACAGAGAAGGGAAGGGAAGAAAGAGGGGCACATACAGAAAGATGTGTTCATTGGTGGTTTATAAAATTGGATGAGCTTTCTGAGAAAACATCCAACATGTTGCATCTTTGAATCCAAACGTACACATGTTTATATAAATGCATGTGTCCAAGGATACTGCATCCATAAAAATGTTCAGAAAAAAAGTTCAAAGAAAAAAAAAAACCCACCATCCTTCTGACCGATTTGTAACATGAGCACACAGTGCTCTGAGACCCTAGTAGATTGGCTCTGAAAATGGCAATTTTGAGTAATTCTTGGTCTTCAGATTAGTGACTATTGATCTTGAAGAGCACACAAATATTTTCCCTCTGCAGCTCAGCATGCTCCAAAGATGCTGTGTTCACAGTCCCTGGTAAAACAGAAGGTGCTTGTGTTCTTGCTATTGTTCCCTGACATTTGATGAGAGCTAAAAGTTGAGTGCAATGCAATCTTCCTGTAAAATCTCATGTACATTCCACTCATGTCAGTCAGTTGGCATTAATTACAATGAGAAGTGAATATCTGATGTATCAGGGAGAAAAACCAGTCATGTGGAACAGCACACAGCCTCAAGTTTTAGATATGAATTCTTAATCTTAATTCGAAAAAGCATGTTCATAAAAGGATGTTCATAAAAGCAACACCGTGAAAACTCTCTGACCTTCAAATGGAGCCTGTTGTTGTTTTACATTTATTCTACAACATGATAGAAATGAGAACAGTATATGTTCGCCTCCTCGAGGCTGTCATTGCTCTCCAGTGTTTTATGGGAAAAATGTGTTTCAGTTTCCCAGCAGCACAATCAGATTGCTGTGACCAAGCACATTCAGTCATATTTCCTTATATTGCATATTATCTGAGTTGGTCATCTTTTCATGTGCTGTGGATATCAGAAAGGCAAGGGAAGCTTTCTTATTGTATAAAACTTCTTTCAATTTTTTTTAATTCGTTCCCTTTACATCATGATTGTAGCCCCCTCCCTTGTCATCTCCTGGTCCACCTTTCCTCTCTCATACTCTCTCCCTCCCTCCCTCTAGTCCTCAGAAAGGGATCTCTCCTCCCCTAACATGTGACCTCAGCCTATCAAGTCTCATCTGTACCACCTGTATCCTCTTCCTCCATAGCCTTCCCTGCAAGGGAGAAGTGATCAACGTGGGGGGCCAGAGTGCATATCAGGAGTCCCTACTCCCCATATTGTGGGACCCACAAGGGTACTGTGCTGCCTATCTACTGCATCTGAGCATAGACTCTAGATCTGCATCATAACTGGTTCTTGATTGGTACATCAGTCTCTGTATTGTAGTGTGGTTTTCCTGTATTATGTGGCTAATATCTGCTCAGGAGTGAGTATATACCACATGTCTGTCTGTGTCTGGGTTACCTCACTCAGGATGATCTTTTCTGGTTCCATCCATTTGCCTGCAAATTTCATGATTTCCTTGTTTTTGATAGCTGAGTACTATTCCATTGTGTAAATGTACCACAGTTTCTTTATCCATTCTTTAGTTGAGAGGCAACTAAGTTGCTTCCAGATTCTGGCTATTATGAATAAAGCTATTATGAACATAGTTGAGCAAATGCCCTTGTTGTATGGTGGAGCATCTTTTGGGTATATGCCCAGCAGTGGTATGGCTGGGTCTTGAGGTAAAATTATTCACAGTTTTCTGAGAAAGCTCCATATTGATTTCCAAAGTGGTTGTATGAGTTTTCACTCCCACCAGCAATGGAGGAGTGTTCCCCTTTCCCTACATCCTCACCAGCATGTGCTGTCACTTGAGTTTTTTATCTTAGCCATTCTGAGAAGGGGGAGATGGAATCTCAGAGTTCTTTTGATTTCCATTTCCCTGATGACTAGGGACGTTGAGCATTTTTTGAAGTGTTTCTCAGCCATTCACTATTCCTCTGCTGAAAATTCTCTGATTAGTTCTGACTATTTGTTTCTAACAACCCAAAAGGTCAGTGTTTCAGAATTTTTCAGTACCATAGACAGAGTTCCAGATCATACTGCATACATGTATGTTCATGATCTCTCTCTGTGTCTCTGTCTCTGTCTGTCTCTGTCTGTTTCTGTCTCTGTCTGTCTGTCTGTCTGTCTCTCTCTGTCTCTCTCTGTCTCTCTCTCTCCCCCCCTATTAAGGATTCTCAATTACATCAATAGATTCTGAAATGCATTAAAAATAGGCAGAAACAATAAATAGAGGTTGTGAAATGAGACTAGTGAAAGCCATAGAGAGTACTACAGAACAGGAGTAGTTATGGAACCAGAAATACTGGAGCCAAAGAAGCAAAGGGAAACAAGAGAAAATTTGCCAAAGGAAGATATTTTGCCTAAGAAAAGCTTGGATGGCTAAGGAAGTCCGTTGGGGTAAGTAGGCCCAAGCCTGGGTTCTCTGAAGTATGCCATACATAAAACAAGAATTCAATACTATACTAGTAAGAAATCCTTGCATTTCATGACAGAAAACACACCTAAAAATAAATAGAAAAAGCAGGATAGAAAACTAGGTGGCTGGATGAAAAGTAATCACTAAGATTAGAATAGAACTACACATTTCAAAAGAGGATTAGCAGATGGTGCCACAATTTTAATTAATATATTATGAATTTTACTGAGTGATTTTCTTTTGTTTCCTTTTATTGTTTTGGCTTCTGTGGGTTTTTTTTTTTTTCATTTTCTCTATTATTTATTAAGAACAAAGTACTTCACTAAGGAGTAATATAGAAATAAAAGTGTTGAATTTCTATGTAACTTACCCAAAATGACACTGCCTTAAAAGAGCTCAAGAGTAGAGCTCAGAAGACATGAGGTTGATTATTAATCTGTTGCTATGCAACTGGGTAGATTTGAGCAAGTCATTTAATATCTGTAATAATATCATTTATTTATCAGCTACCCTGGACTCTAAATCACTTAGGCACATTGCTCACATCATCTCATTTAATAGTCACATCAATGAAATACATCAGCAATAACCCATAGTGGTATAGATGACAAAATTGTGTCTTAAATAAATCAATAACTGTCCAAGATTGCAGCTAGCGAAGGATAGAAGAAGGAGAGAGTCTCAGGATCACATGTGTGCCTTCTAGTCTTTTCAACTATAAAATTAAAACTTGAGTTTAATGTATACTGTAGTTCTCAAGGTTCTACTCAGAATGTGAGTCCCCATGAAATCAGTACTCTTAGAATTCTGTCTGTCTCTGTCTCTGTCTGTGTCTGTCTGTCTGTCTGTCTGTCTGCCTGCCTGCCTGTCTCTCCCTCTCTCTCTCTCTCTCTCTCTCTCTCTCTCTCTCTCTCTCTCTCTCTCTCTCTCTCTCTCTCTCTCTCTCTCCCCTATCATACCCCCAATGTGTGGGTATGCACACGCAGTCTGGTGCTTATAGTATTTAGCACATAGGAGGAACTCAGTAAATACTTACTGAATTAAAATACTCAGAAAGGATGTTGAGCTCACATCTTCAAGAGACCTCAACACAATTCTCAATGTTACCACCTCAACTGACATTTCTTGGATGTTTGAAGTTAACTTAAAACTTTATTTGAGCTTTGCACACTACTTCATATTATCCAATATGAATATATGAATTTTAAACTTTGAAGTATTTTTTTTTTTTATGATTTCAGTGGTTTGAATAGTAACCAATTGTTCATTCCTTAACGAAACCTCTTTTCCTTGCTTGAGTGAACTAAAGTGTATGGGAAAGTTGGCCTGAACCCTGCAAAGGACACTTCTCTGTGTGGCCCCTGCTTTCTCATCATCAGCTCCAAGAGGCTCTGCCTTCAGAACAGAAAGGTCTGTCAGACACTATCAAACTAGTAGAACAGAACACAGGAGGAGATCTCTCTGTTCCAGACATGGTGACTTTATGCCTTCACTCTGAAACTACATTAGGCTTTCTGGCAGCTGAAATAATTGGCTCATTTTAAGCTTGTAATGAACCAAAAGCCCCAGATCTGTTTTATTAGAACTATTGTAAAACAGACGTGCCTGTCTCACACTGGCATATTTTTGTTTTTAACGTGAACACAAGATTTTCTATTTCATTCTTAATAAAAATCAATCAGTCTCAGCTCATCACTCCAGAGTTTTATTCAACCCAACTGTGATATCTGTTACAATATCCATTTCTCCCTGAAGGTACGTTTTAAAATGTGACTTCAATATCTTCATATATGGCATGTATTACAAAAAAAGAGTACAAAGTCGAGACCCTAAACACAATCATCTGGTATGATTATTATTCTCATGTCTGGAAGAAAAGAATGTATCAATGTATCAGTATCCCTAGGTAAGTATGAGATAGAGATTTTGATTTTATATATATGTATATATATATATTACTTATTATAATTTATTCACACATTACATCCCAATTGTTATCCCCTCTCTCTTATCTTCCAGTTCCTACTCTCCCTCCTTCTTCTGCCCTATACCCCTACCCTAGGCCTCTGACATGGTGGAGCCTCCTACCCTACTGCCTGGCCAAAGCCCATCATGTCTCACCAGGATAGCCTGCTTCCACTTCCTCTGTGTGCCCTCAAGGCAAATTGTGGGCACCAGACTGCATGTCATAGGTTCAGCAGCAGTCCCCGCAGCCCTCACACTTGGATAATCAGCTGCACATCAGCTACATCTGAACAGGGAGTCTAGGTTCTCTGTGTACGTTGCCTTAGATGGTACATCAGTTTGTGCAGGGCCCCCTAGGTCCAGATCCTCTGGTCTTGATGATCTCCCTGTGAAGCTCCTGATCCCTTCAGGACCTTCCATCCCTCCCCTCTTCCATCCAGGGCTCCATCCAGAATCCAGCTGTGGAGTCTCAGCATCTGTCCTGGTCCCCCACTTATTGGAATCTCTCAGAGGACATCTATGTTGGGCTAATATCCACTCATAAGTGAGTATATACCATGTGTTTTTTTTAGGGTCTGGGTTACTTCACTCAGGATGATTGTTTCTAGTCCCATCCATTTGCCTGCAAATTTCAAGGTTTTGTTTTTTTAATAGCTGAATAGTATTCCAGATATAGATTTTGGTTAGTCACACCTATATTCATGTGTGTATACAGATCCACATGTCCACAGGCACATATATGTTATCCTCACGGAAACTGTTTACCTCCTTTGAGATATGGTCTCTCACAGACCTGACTAGACTAGAGTGACTGGCTAGCAATCCCCAAGAATCATTTTTTCTCCCCATCTTCAACAATGGAATTACAAGTATATGCTACCATGCCTGCAGTTTTTTACATAGACTCAGGAAATCAGACTCAGGTCCTCATGCAAAAACTTTATCCCCTGAGCTATTTTTCCAGCCTGAGACAGGTTTTCCAAGAGGAAATGTATTGTAAAAGGTTATACATACTGAATCTGGAAAACAAATAATAATCAATCAATATGTTAGTTGCTATTTACTAATTAACCACCTGAATCTCTTTCTCTCTTGTCCATAAGATAAGGGAAATAATGTTGATTACTGATGTTATTATAAATCACTCTAGTCAATTTATTTTTCAATTAGGCTATTATGGTATTAGAAAGTTTGTATTGTTTTATTATGTTTTCTAATATGTTAAACATAAATAATTTTTCTGGAAAGTAATGTTTATTTTAGTTGTATAAAGGTTTCAGGATTTGCATTTTTTCTATCTATGAAAATTAAGAGCAAGTTTATCTTTGCATAACAGAGTACAAGTAAACCTTCCTACAAATTCCATCCTTGCATGTCCAGTGTCTTCTATGGGTTTGTATTCAGTTATTACACACACTTTCATCACATCTGCCAGAGGACATGCAATGCTAAGGCAGCCTGCTAGTCCCCTGGGCAGGCCAAGACTTTCCCGGCAGAACCCTAAAGAGGAAGGAAGTCTGGTGGTTAGATGCTTTAGCTTGAGTCCATCTTGGGAATGTTCAAGGTCTCTCAGATGGACTGAGATAGAAAGAGACAATTTGAACATCAGAATTATTGAATCTTCAATGTACCTTTGTTTTCTTTTTTCCCTTCCAGCCTCATCCCCTACTTACATTCTATGACGTTTTTCCCAGAAGTTTTCCGAAGCCGCTTAACCTATAACCTATAAAAGGTTTCCTTACATCTGGGAAATAAGGGGAAAATCAAAGGTAAGACGTTTTCTCCAGGCTTCTGCCATTGCTCCTTCTGTGTAATTTTTCTGTAATCACTGACAGGTGCCAGATGCCCAGTCACATAACTGTTGCTTCATTTATACATAGTAATTCATTGTGCTTACTTACGTTCAAGAAATCTTTGGAGAGATCCAAGATGGCGGCGAGCAGTGTGGACCGCGTTTGGAGGCTCCAGAACAATTCAGGGAATTGCACAGATTTCTGAGCCAGGAACACCGAGGTCCGAACATCACGGCAGCGGGAGTGCTCCACGGTTCGGAGGGACCAGGGTGCAGAGGACCTGTGTGCCCCTGCACACGGGAGGAGCGTGGTTTTTCTCTGATCGGAGCGGCAGCGGCAGAGGCAGCAGCACCAGTGGCACCAGCAGCTGCGGCTGAGGTTTGCAGCTCATAGCCTTCCGGTGGAGGCGATTGGTGTGGTGGCTGGTGGGAATTGCTGCGGGAGAGGGGACTCGGGGCAGGATTTGGGTTGTGTGGAACCTTCGGACCCAGACTGGACTCGGCGGACAGTTCGGCCCCAGAGTCCCGGGTACTGGCCCGGCCCAGCAAGCAATTCTGCCTGAGGCACTAACTCAGCGTGGCCACAGCTCCCCTGCTGTGGCGCAGGCTCAGTTGAGCTCACAGCTCCACACTAGGCACTACCTCAGCTCAGCGGCAGCTCCCCTGCGGTGACACAGTCTGGGCGGGGCACTTGGTTTCACCACAGGCACTAACTCAGAGCAGCTGCAGTTCTCCTGCTGTGGCGCAGGCTTGGTGACGTGCTCGGTTCCATCCTAGGCACCACCTCAGCTCAGCGGCAGCTCCCCTGCGGGGACACAGTCTGGGCGGAGCACTTGTTCCACCACTGGCGCTAACTCAGAGCAGCCGCAGTTCTCCTGCTGTGGCGCAGGCTTGGTGACGTGCTGGGTTCCATCCTAGGCACCACCTCAGCTCAGCGGCAGCTCCCCTGCGGTGAAACAGTCTGGACTGAGCACTTGTTCCACCACTGGCGCTAACTCAGAGCAGCCGCAGTTCTCCTGCTGTGGCGCAGGCTTGGTGACGTGCTCGGTTCCATCCTAGGCACCACCTCAGCTCAGCGGCAGCTCCCCTGCGGTGACACAGTCCGGGCGGAGCACTTGTTCCACCACTGGCGCTAACTCAGAGCAGCCACAGTTCTCCTGCTGTGGCGCAGGCTTGGTGACGTGCTCGGTTCCATCCTAGGCACCACCTCAGCTCAGCGGCAGCTCCCCTGCGGTGACACAGTCTGGGCGGAGCACTTGGTTTCACCACTGGCGCTAACTCAGAGCAGCCGCAGTTCTCCTGCTGTGGCGCAGGCTTGGTGACGTGCTCGGTTCCATCCTAGGCACCACCTCAGCTCAGCGGCAGCTCCCCTGCAGTGAAACAGTCCGGACTGAGCACTTGTTCCACCACTGGCGCTAACTCAGAGCAGCCGCAGTTCTCCTGCTGTGGCGCAGGCTTGGTGACGTGCTGGGTTCCATCCTAGGCACCACCTCAGCTCAGCGGCAGCTCCCCTGCGGTGAAACAGTCTGGACTGAGCACTTGTTCCACCACTGGCGCTAACTCAGAGCAGCCGCAGTTCTCCTGCTGTGGCGCAGGCTGGACAGAGCTCTCGGTTCCACCAGCTCTAAGACTCTGGTTGGACACAGTGTGCAGTTTGAATCCAGAATTCCTGGCTGAGATTGGTGGTCAGTTCGGGCCCTGAGTCAATAACTGACCACAGCACGCACTTTGGGCCAAAAGGCCCTAGCGGAGCTAGGTGCGTAGTCCCAGCCCAAAAATTCTGGCTGGACCCTGTGTGCATTTTGGGCCCAAAATCCCTAGCTGAGCTTGGCAAACGGTTCAGGCCCTGAGAATCTAGCTGAGTTCTGCCTGTGGTTTGGTCCCAGTGCTCCTGGCTGGACTTGGCAGGGAACACAGAAGGCTGTGGATACCTTGGCCTGACCCAACACTCATTCAGAGACCCAGAACAATTGCAGGATCCACAGCAGAGGGGGACAGAGGATCACTGGCTGTGAGAGACCAGAACAACAGGGCTAACCTCCTAACATCCACACCACTGAAGCTTTGAGCTCACAGCCTAGGGAAATCGTGAGAAAACAAGTGAATCTATCGTCAGACACCCTCCATTCAACTCTGGAAGCTACCCAACAAAAGCAAAGACGGCAAGATGTCTAAAGGACAACGAAAAAGCATACGCAAAAAAACCAAAACAACATGGCGTCTCCAGTGCCCAGCTATCCCAAAGAAGACAACCCAGAGAACTCAAATACAACGGAAATACAAGAAAATGATCTCAAATCCTTAGTAATGAGGATGATAATGGAGGAAACAAATAAAATTCGTAATCAAATGCAGGAAGACGCAGACAAACAGGTGAGAGACATAAAAGAAGCACATAGAGTGGAACTGGAACAATTGCAGGAAAATGCAAACAACCAGATGAAAGAAATAAATAAAACGGTTCAAGCTCTGAAGACCTATAAAGAGGCAATGGAAGAAACTCAGGATTATACAAAAAATCAGATGAAAGAAATCGAAAAATCAGTTCAAGATCTGAAAATGAAAATGGATTCAATGATAAACACACAGACAGAAGAAAAACGAGAACGTGAGACCTCAGAGAAGAAGGCGAGCAACACAGAGGTGAGCTTTTCTAACAAAATCCAAGAGATGGAATAAGGAATCTCAGGGCTAGAAGATACAATCACAGATATTGAATCAACCATTAAAGAAAATGCCAAATCTGGAAAACTCCTGACACAAAACATCCAAGAAATTAAGGACACCATGAAAAGAAGAAATTTGCAGATAATAGGCATTGAAGAAACAGAAGACATCAGACTCCAGGGCCCAGAAACTATTCTCAACAAAAATCATAGAAGAAAATTTCCCCAATCTAAAGAAAGAGATGCCTATAAACATACAAGAGGCCTACAGAACACCAAATAGAATTGACCAGAAAAGAAAAACTGCCCGCCACATATTAATCAAAACACAAAACATGCAGAACAAAGAAAAAATATTAAAAGCTGCAAGGGAAAAGGGCCAAATAACATTTAATGGTAAACCTATCAGAATTACACCCGACTTCTCAGCAGAGACCATAAAAGCCAGAAGGGCCTGGACAGAGATCCTGCAAACCCTAAGAGAACACAGATGCCAGGCCACACTACTTTACCCAGCAAAATTATCAATAACCATTGATGGAGAAAACAAAATATTCCATGACAAAAACAAATTCAAACAGTACCTATCCACAAACCCAGCTTTACAGAAGGTACTAGAAGGAAAACTCCATCGCAAAGGGTCAAGCTACAACCAAAACTACCCAAGAAATAGATAACTATCTCATGGCAAAAACACAACTACACAAACGCTCGACTGGAAACAACATAAAAATTAAGTCTCTTAACAGTCACTGGTCATTAATATCTCTCAACATTAATGGCCTCAATTCTCCAATAAAAAGACACAGACTAACTGAATGGGTACATAAACAAGATCCAACATTCTTCTGCATCCAAGAAACACATCTCACCCATAATGAAAGGCATTACCTCAGGGTAAAAGGTTGGAAAAAATATTCCAAGCAAATGGTCACAAGAAGCAAGCAGGTGTAGCCATTTTAGTATCGAACAAAATAGACTTTCAACCAAAATTAATCAAAAGGGATGAGGAAGGACACTTCATACTCATCAAAGGTAAAGTCAACCAAGATGACATCACAATTCTGAACATCTATGCTCCCAATACAAGGGCACCCACATTTGTAAAAGATCTCCTAAAAAAGCTTAAACCACACATCGATCCCCACACAATAATAGTGGGAGACTTCAACACCCCATTCTCACTGAAGGATAAGTCATTGAAACCGAAACAAAGCCGAGAAATAACATCATTAACCAATGCCATGGGTCAAATGGATCTAACAGATATCTATAGAACCTTTCACCCAAACAAGAAAGAATATACCTTCTTCTCTGCACCCCATGGAACCTTCTCCAAAATTGATCACATCGTAGGTCACAAAGCAAGCCTCAATAGATACAAGAGGATTGAAATAATACCTTGTATCCTATCAGATCACCATGCTCTTAGGCTGCAATTCAACAACAACAGAAATACCAAAAAGCCTACACATACGTGGAAACTAAACAACTCTCTGCTAAATGACAACTGGGTCAGGGAAGAAATAAAGAAAGAAATCAAGGAGTTTCTGAATTTCAATAATAATAAAGAAACAACATACCCAAATTTGTGGGATACATTGAAAGCAGTGCTAAGAGGAAAATTCATAGCATTAAGTGCCTTTAAAAAGAAATTGGAAACATCGCACATAAGCATCTTAACAACACTACTGGAAGCCCTAGAAAAAAAAGAAGCAGAAACACCCAAGAGGAGTAGACACCTGGAAATAATCAAACTCAGGGCTGAAATTAACAAATTAGAAACTAAGAAAACAGTCCAAAGAATCAACAAAACCAAAAGCTGGTTCTTTGAGAAAATCAACAAGATAGACAGACCATTAGCCAAACTAACTAAAAGGCAGAGAGACAGTATTGAAATCAACAAAATCAGAAATGAAAAGGGAGACATAACAACAGACACTGAAGAAATTCAAAGAATCATAAGATCCTACTTTGAAGGCATATACGCCACAAAATTTGAAAATCTAAGGGAAATGGACGATTTTCTTGAACAATTTCACTTGCCAAAGTTGAATGAAGAACAGATAAACAAGTTAAATAGTCCCATTTCCCCTACAGAAATAGAAGCAATCATCGATGGTCTCCCAACCAAAAAAAGCCCAGGGCCAGATGGTTTCAGTGCAGAATTCTACCAGACCTTTAAGGGCGAGCTAATACCGATACTCTTCAAGCTACTCCAAAAGATAGAAATGGATGGAACATTACCAAATTCATTCTATGAGGCCATAGTCTCATTGATACCTAAACCTCACAAAGACTCAACAAAGAAAGAGAATTTCAGACCAATTTCTCTTATGAACATAGATGCAAAAATACTAAATAAAATACTTGCAAAACGAATACAGGAGCACATCAAAGATATCATTCATCATGACCAAGTAGGCTTCATTCCAGGCATGCAGGGATGGTTTAATATACGGAAATCCATCAATGTAATCCACCATATAAACAAACTGAAAATAAAAAACCACATGATCATCTCCTTGGATGCAGAGAAAGCATTTGATAAAATTCAACACCCATTCATGTTTAAAGTTTTAGAGAGATCAGGGATACAAGGCACTTTCCTCAACATAATAAAGGCTATATACAGCAAGCCAATAGCCAAAATCAAAGTAAATGGTGAGATACTCAAGGAAATTCCTCTAAAATCGGGAATAAGGCAAGGCTGCCCACTCTCTCCACATCTCTTCAATATAGTACTCAAAGTTCTAGCCAGAGCAATAAGACAACAAAAGGAGATCAAGGGTATCCAAATGGGAAAGGAGGAAGTCAAATTATCCCTCTTTGCAAATGATATGATAGTGTACATAAGTGACCCTCAAAACTCCACCAGAGAACTCCTAAAGCTGATAAACACCTTCAGCAAATTGGCTGGATACAAAATTAACTCAAAAAAGTCTGTAGCCTTCCTATACACAAATGACAAGCTTGCAGAGGAAGAAATTAGGAAAACCACACCCTTCACATTAGCCACAAGCAATATAAAATATCTAGGAGTTACCCTAACTAAGCAAGTGAAGGACTTGTATGAAAAAATTTCAGAACTCTGAAGAAAGAGATTGAAGATGACCTGAGAAGATGGCATGATCTTCCTTGCTCATGGATCGGGAGAATTAACATAGTAAAAATGGCAATCCTACCAAAAGCAATCTACAGATTCAATGCAATCCCTATCAAAATAACTACACAATTTTTTAAAGACATTGAAAGTTCAATTCTGAACTTCATATGGAAAAACAAAAAACCCAGAATAGCAAAAACAATCTTGTACAATAAAAGGTGCTCCAGAGGAATCTCCATACCTGATCTCAAACTGTACTATAAAGCAATAGTAATTAAAACAGCATGGTACTGGCACAGCAACAGGCTGGTTGATCAGTGGAATCGAATCGAAGACCCAGATATGAATCCACACACATATGGTCACTTGATTTTTGACAAAGAAGCCAAATCCATTCAATGGGAAAAGGATAGCATCTTCAACAAATGGTGCTGGTCTAACTGGAGGTCTATGTGTAAAAAAATGCAACTGGACCCATATTTGTCACCTTGCACAAAACTCAAATCCAAGTGGATTAAGGACCTCAACATAAAACCAGAGACACTAAGCCACTTAGAAGAAAAAGTGGGAAAGAGCCTGGAACATATTGGCACAGGAGACAACTTCCTGAACAGAACACCAACGGCCCAGGCCTTAATGTCAACCATTAATAAATGGGACCTCATGAGGCTGAGAAGCTTCTGTAAGGCAGGAGACACTGTCAAGAGAACAAAGCTACAGCCTACAGACTGGGAAAAGATCTTCACCAACCCTATATCTGACAAAGGTCTAATATCCAAAATATATAAATAACTCAAGAAATTAAACACCACCAAACCGAATAACCCAATTGAGAAATGGAGCTTGGAACTAAACAGAGAATTCTCAACAGAGGAGTATCAAATGGCTGAGAAACACTTAAAGAAATGCTCAACCTCCTTAGTCATCAGGGAAATGCAAATCAAAACAACTCTGAGATTCCATCTTACACCCATCAGAATGGCTAAGATCAAAAATTCAAGCGACACCACATGCTGGCGAGGATGTGGGGAGAGAGGAACACTCCTTCATTGCTGGTGGGAATGCAAACTAGTACAGCCACTTTAAAAATCTATCTGGTGCTATATCAGAAAAATGGGAATAGGGCTTCCTCAAGACCCAGCTATTCCACTCCTTGGAATATACCCAGAAGATGCTCCAGCACACAACAAGAAAATTTGCTCAACCATGTTCATAGCAGCCTTATTCATAATAGCCAGAACATGGAAACAGCCTAAGTGTCCCTCAGTAGAAGAGTGGATAAAGAAACTGTGGTACATATACACTATGGAATACTACTCAGCTATTAAAAACAAGGAATTCCCGAAATTTGTGGATAAATGGATTGAGCTAGAAATGATCATAATGAGTGAGTTAACCCAGAAGCAGAAAGAATCAAATGGTATATACTCACTTATATCTGCATACTAGCCCAAGGGGCATGTCCCACGAAAGCCTTCACTTACCAGGAAACTGGGACAGAGGGGAAGGCATCCTATTGGGACTCTAAATGAGAGACGCATGGGAGAACAGCAAAATAAAAGGATCCAGAGGGTCCTAGAAATCTACAAGTAGAACAATATGATAGGCAGATTTGGGCCCAGGGGTCCCGCTCAAACTAAGGCACCAGCCAAGGACAATACAGGAGGTAAACTTTAAACCCCTTCCCAGATCTAGCCAATGGTCAGAATATTCTCCACAGTGGAGTGGAGAGTGTGATACGAATTTCTCACGTACTCTGGTGCCTCACATTTGACCATGTCCCCTGGAGGGGGAGACCTGGTGGCACTCAGAGGAAGGACAGCAAGTAGCCAAGAAGAGACTTGATACCCTATGAGAATATATAGGGGGAGGTAATCCCCCTCAGGAACAGTCATAGGGGAGGGGAATAATGGGAAAATGGGGGGGGGGGGAATGGGAGGATACAAGGGATGGGATAAACATTGAGATGTAACAAGAATAAATTAATAATAAAAAAAAAAGATTGACTATTTCAAAAAAAAAAAAAAGAAATCTTTGGAAATCTGTACACAGACAAGTAATACCTTATAGCACTCTGGCTTTCCTGTCCCTCAAAGGGGTCATGCTTCTTGTACCTTTTACAGTTGAACTTCTAGCTTGAGCAGCCAGTTACTGTTGAAAAAGGAATAATGAGTTTGCTCTAGGGAAGAGACTTCTGGTAGGTTATCCAATCCCAAGTGGTCAGCCTTAGACACATTTTCATACAAGCAATGCTAAAAATGGACTCAGTAGGTTGTACATACGTATATACATGTATTCAGAGGTTGCACTAATAATTAAAGAAGAATAGGCCACTAATTTAGGAGGAAAGATCCAAGAGTAATTGGAGATGAAGGAAGAGGCAGGAGTGGAGTGCTATAAAGGCTGTACTTATGAATAAAGTCACAAAAATTTAAGTTCCTCTTCTCTCTGGGGAAGTGGGGGATGGGACAGCTGGCAAGGTTGTCTTTTACTATATTGAGATGCTTCAAGATGATATTGAAAGTCTTCAAGACGAAGCTTGAGATTTTTTTTTTAAATGTAGTGCTGAGACTGAGCAATGCCCAAATAATGAAAGTTAAATTAATTGTCTATAAGATAGTTCCCATCCATTCATAATATTTAGAATGATTAAGCAGTTTGGGGAGTATTTACACTGTGTTTTATCAATTAATTCCTAAACAATCCAACCAAGATTTCTATTAGTCTTTCAACGCATACTCCTTTGGGTGCCAATATGGGTAAGACACTGTACTATAACGTGTGTATGTGACTCTGTGTGTGTGTGTGTGTGTGTGTGTATCATAGTTGTGTGCCCCTGCCACCAAGAACCTTAAAGCTAGGAGGAAAGAGTTGGATGCAAGCACAAACAGGAACAGTTCATTTGACTAGTCCACACCTTTCCGCTAGAGTGATTGAAGTAGAATTGAATTTCTTTCTGAACTCTATCTTACAGTACTACATTATTCTGCATGAGCCTTGGTCTACAAGAGACACATTATGTTGTACCATGTTGGTATTTAATTCATGGTTTTAAAATGATTTGCACTTTGCCTCCCTCTGTACATTGATAACCAGCTGGTAAGAGGAGCAGACTGTCCCCATAGCTCCACTTCCTCTCCCACTGGCATGTTTCACAGAGATGAAAGTAAATAGCACTTTATTAAGGGGCCAAGAGACGAGAGGTTGTTAGCAGAGGCATAAAGGAGAATATGCTAAATCTTTGTTGGCCTGCATAGAGAGCCAACCAGATAACCCTGTTACAACACAGTGTCGAGCTCATGATTAACACCAGACGTGGGAAGGACAACATGACATCCCCTTTCTGAAGCTGCCACATGAAGATCTAGTCTACATATTCCTAACTCTAAGCTGCATGAAACTCTTAGATGCAAGAGTCCCCAGGGTTCAATGTGGTCATTCTGAGGGCAGATTTAAGGATGCACCAGTCTTTGTGCGAAGCCTACTCAGACAAAGCACAAACATGTTTACTATAGATAGACCACGTGTGATTCTGCATAGACACATATAATGAACAACAGCTTAAACAATTAGTTCTTTTTAAAATTAGTATACACATCTTTTAGAAAGCTCAGCTATTAAACATGTTTAAAAGAAGAAACAGTGCTTCCTACTATTTTATTTTATGTGCATGAGGGGTAGCATTGTGGTTTGATAATAGGTTTGACATCCTATTTGTTTGGGGGAAAGTACTTATGGAAACAAAGTAAGAGGTTCCCAAGCCCTTGCAATGGATTTTTTAAAGTGTTGTTAACGTCCCATATTACTCCTCTATTTGAGTATTAGAACTTGTGAGATAATGAAGGGGGTGAAGGCTGGCCTGAAAAGAATTATGTCATTTTCCTGAGGCTCAATTTCTTTCTTTTTCCAAAACAATCTCAAGAGGAGTTCTGGGATGCATTCTGGGTGCCCGGCATGCAGCTGGTCCCTGGGAGCCCAGCGGGTAATGAGTTCTGTCACTGCAACAGTCATTCCAAACAATGATCTGGAAACTGTGCCACTACACTGGGCTCTTGAAGATTTTTTTCTCAGCTGTGGTAATCTGTTCACAGATTTGGAGTAATTCCCGTGCGGCTTTTATTAGTACACATTTTGGGGGTAGAGAGCATTTTATAGAGAAAACTGCCTGTGGTAGTCTGACTAAGCATAGAAGTAGACTTTCCCCATGAGTTTTCAGTCACAAGTTCTTGGTCAGATTTACAGTAGAAGGCATAAACTTCCTCCTGTGGAATTGGCCTTAGATCCAATCAGTGCTTGGTCATGTCAATAGTGTGCGTTCTGCCTTTCTATCTATGCTTTACTTTGTATCCATTCATGCTTGCTTTGTATCCATGGCCAGTCCCTGCTGGGCAAGTTGTTATTGTGGATCCTGGGGGTCATAGCTGTATGAGATGGCTGATGAGGTGGGTTTGGGTTTCATTTTGGGTTTGTTTTGTTTTTTGGTTTGTTGATTTCTTTTTCTCCAGTGGGCTGCATAACATCTCCTAGGCTATTAAAGCTACCCAGCAAGGAGTATGCTACCAAGTCAGTACTAGCTTGACTTCTCCACGTTATGTGACAAAAACTTCAGTGACAGTGACTTATCACCAAGTTCTAGTGTGTAACCAAGAGCCTGCATCGCTTTCGGTCTATAGAATTGGTACCCACAACCAACAACTCAAGAACTGATATCCCATAACTTACACTGGATGTTTTATTTGACAACTTGTGTCTTCTGAAAACAACATCATCCCCTTTGGAGAATGGTTCTATTTAAATCCACACAAGTGTGTGTGTGTGTATGTGTGTGTGTGTGTGTGTGTGTGTGTGAGAGAGAGAGAGAGAGAGAGAGAGAGAGAGAGAGAGAGAGAGAGAGAGAGAGATTATAAGATAATATTTACACTTGGCTTTTCTTAACACCCTTAGTGTTAGACTCTGCTTCGTTCACTCTTCTCTACTTTCTCCTCTTCTTCCCCAATTAGCCTTACCACCTCTATTTGTTTGGTTTTTTTTTGTTTGTTTGTTTTTTGTTTTTTTTTTTTATCTCATTTGTTTGTCCATTTGTGTGATTGGTTGGATTTTTTTACTTTGTTTAATTTTAACTTACTCAATTTACATCCCAAATGTAGTCCCCTTCCTTGTCTCCTCCTGATCCTACCCTCCCTCCCTCTTTCCCCCTCCTCCCTAGTCCCTATAATCTGACCCCAGCCTATCAAGTCTCATCTGGACTGCCTGCTTCCTCTTTCTCTGTGGTCGGTCAAGGGGAAGGGATCAATGAGTGGGCAACAGAGCATGGCAGAGGCAGTCCCTGCTCCCCATATTATGGGATCTGCATGGAGACTGTGCTGCCTGTCTACTGCTTGAGCTGGGGTCTAGGTCCTCTCAGTTCCTGGTTCTTGGTGCATCAGTCTCTACAGTTCCCCCTGGGTCCAGATTTGTTGGCTCTGTCGTTCTCCTTCTGGAGCTCCTGTCCCCTTCAGGTCCTTCTGTCCTGGTTGGGTTTTTGTTTTTCATGTTTTGAGATAGAGTCTCACTCTGGAATCCAGGCTGGTCTCAAACTCAGGGAAATCTTCTTTCCTCAGGCTCCTGTGTGCTAGGGGAACAAATCTGAGCTAACATCAGCTACATGTTTTGTTTTTAAAGGCTCGTTGAGCTACGCCATTTCTTCAGATTGCATATCTCTCTCTTTTAAATTCCTGAACACACTAAATTTTTTAAAGAAATGAACATCAAAGGCTGCGACTTCTCTTTCTGAAAGGCCACAGCTCTGTGATACCAGTAACTCTCTCCTTTTTAATCAAGAAAATGACTAAGCTCCTATCAACCTAAGAGAAAACAAGGCCAAATCAGAGAAAATGTTAAAGCTGATACTAATGCTGGAGGCTAGGACATTGTGCCAACTCTCAACACAACATGTGATTTTACACTCCTATGAACTCTCTCTCTTTTGCCAGACAGATTCTCTGCTCTGTGTTATTATTAAAGCACATAAAGATAAAAAATTAAATTCTGCCGTCTGGCCTCAAAGCAAGACAGATGTTTAAAAAATTAGTGTTAACTTCAAAATATATGAGCCTTGTTTTTTCCCCGAAAAGAGAGGGAGAAAAAACCCACTAATGATGTTCCTGTAATTAAAAACTCCTCTGCTGGGAGGTCATTCCAGGAAGGATTATTTGGTATTCAAAATGAATACAGAATCAGTGTCGAGCTGCCTAAATTGCTTCTCAAGCATATTACTGTAATGATGGG
Organism: Acomys russatus; assembly: GCF_903995435.1. Classification (NCBI taxonomy): domain Eukaryota; kingdom Metazoa; phylum Chordata; class Mammalia; order Rodentia; family Muridae; genus Acomys; species Acomys russatus. The sequence continues at coordinate 11,166,785 of NC_067137.1, read as the reverse complement.
TAAATGCGAGAAATTTTACTGAGAAAAATTTTGTTCCAGAGAAATCCATAACTAGTTTTGCTGAGTCATCGGTACCCTAATTACCCCATAAACACAGTCACCACCCTCCATCTCTGTTCAGGGTAAGTTCGATCACCAACTTCCTGAGTGGTTTCGATATTTGAATATGTTTTTTAAAGTAGGAACTTCTCTAAAAACTGTGAAACGGTAGGTAGATTCTTCTCACTTCAAAAAAAAAATATGATAGTTTTCAGAAAAACAGAATTTGGGTGTTGAGTATAAAGACAGTACCATCAGTACAATGTACCATCAGTAAATTGATTTATTATCGTCAATTAAAACAAAAATCTTTAAGCCTTGACTGTTGTGTTCAGGGTTGTGATCTGCTTTGTTTGTTCTTTTTTGTTGATCAGCTGGAACAGCCAAGACCATAAAATATGGCAAAGCGCAGCCTTGGTACTAATCACTAGGGAGAATGCCATTAGCTACACTGAAGGCGTGAAACCACATTCCGTCCCACAGGCTCTTGAGCTGCCATAATGCTATTCTCCACACTTACAGCTTTTTGGAAAATTCCCAGTGAGGTCATTAACTTATCTATTAATATTTTTAAATTAATTAAAGTAAGAGGGTAAGACTATTCAGAAGGCTACCTTAGCCAGCACTGAGAGGAGTCCCTGCATACTTGGGAAAGGGAGTGTGTATTTGGTCTCTTTCTTTTACAGGATGGAATGGAATGTGTATACACAAGTGTGGAGATTGTGCTGTTACAATGAACTACACTACTTTCTAGTTCCCTGTGTAAGAAGTTGCCTTGGCCTAAAAGCAAGTACAATACTGAACATACTGGAAAACCAACCACTCTCCTTAGACGTTTAACTGACGTGTAGGCTTGGAGGCAATCACTGAGGAAGGATGGAACAATACCCGATGGGTAGACAAAAAAAACAGCTGGTCCTGCATCTCACAAGAACAACCTCTGCAGGAAGCAGTGCTGGGCAGGAAGTAATTTATGAATCCCTGGGAACTCTATGTAGACAGATCTGAAGGTTAGAAACTCCATAACGGTTCCACATATTTTATTAGTTTTACCTCCATGAATTCAATCAGATTCTCACAGTAAATTCTTTTCATCTCCTTAAGGATCCATTGGGAAGAGAAAAGGAAACACTTTGAAATAAATAGACCACAACACTCTATATTGTTAGTAAGGCTTACCCACAGGTAGAAACTATTTAGTCAGAGCTGAAGTTGCTTGGATTACATCAGCCTCTTACTGGCATTAGGAAAGAGAAACACTCAGCTCTGGTTTGCCCTAATCACCCTATTTCTCCTAAGGAAGGGAATAAACAAGGGTACTCTGCAAGTGTGCACTAGAAAAATAGACTTAAAACACCTGTAGACTACTCCGGCTTGCTCCATCCCTTCCCACCACATTGCTAAAAGCATGTAGATGACAATTCTGTTTTACCTAATATATCATGCCTAACTATGAAGAAAAAATTACAAGACATACTAAAAGGGAAAAAATACAATTTGAAAAGACCAGTTAGTGTCAGAAACAGGCGTACCAGGATTATCAGAACTCTAACTTAAATACAACTTAAATACAAAAGACTCTATAGCAATAGTCAAGTGTAGGTGGACAAGGTAAGTACAGAGATGGAAATTCTTATGAATAGCCAGGAATAAATGCTAAAGGCTTTTTAAAAATGTAACAAGAGAAGAATGATTTTGATGAACTTGTTAGATTAGCTTTGGGAGAATATCAGGGCTTGAGAATATATTAATAGAAAATCTAAAACTGAAAAAAAAAAAAACAAAGAAAATGAAGACTGGGAAAACAGCATCCAAGGCCTGTGGAATATCATTAAAAGGTGTGTTAAGAGTACAGAAGGAAAAGAAAGTATGGGGAAAATATTCAAAGAAACAGCGACAGGGAAGTTCTCCTAAATTAGTGTCAAATGCAAGTACTCAGATCCTAGACGTTTAGAGGACATCAGCCAAAACAGCAAAGGCTGCTCGTTTCTATCCCAGGCGAGAGTGCATAAAGATGCCTTTCTTCTGAGTCCTTGCCAGTATTCATTACCTTTAGTTTTGTGCTGGTCACCATGCTAAGCAAACATCAGAACAGTGAAATGAGTGCTCATTGTGGTTCTGACCTGCGTTTCCCTGGTGGGTAGTAAACACGGGGCATGTTTTCATGCCCCCATTGACCACTTATTTGTATTTCTTCTTTTGAGAAAAATCAATGCAACCATATAGAGTTTTCTCAAAATAATTTAAAGCTAATAATACTGTATCGTCTAGTAATCCCACTATTTGATATACATTCAAAAGAGTAAAAATTGCATATAAGAGACACATCTGTGATCTCATATTTCTAAAAGCACCATTTATAATAGCTAGGATATAGAACTAACCAAAATCTCCATCAACTATTGTAAACTACAGTATAAAACAATGCATGTCATATTTAAAAATAACTAGAAAATGAGAATTATAAGCTCCAACACATAGGTTTGCATTTTTAGAATATGTGAATATTAATGACTCCAATTTGATGATTCTACACTACAGGCATGCATCAAAGGATTTTGCATTATTCCCATAAATATGTAAAAATGTCATGCATGAAGTTCAAAAACAGATACCTTTATTTTAGGGGTCAGTATTTGAACACAGGGATTTTAAGAGACCATATTCTGACCATATAGATATATCCTCAGATAAATACAAATGAAAATCATAATGAGATAAAACAATGTTCCTAATAAAAGGCCAAATTCTGAGCAGTAACAACAAATGCTGGCCTGCTCACTCACAGCTGTTCATAACATAGCATTTAGGAGACATTTGCGGTATCCTCCCATACAAAGGGAAAACTATGAAAATATTTACAAAATTGGTGGTCCTCATACTGTGGGAGAAGAGAAGGAGAAACAAATATGTGGATCACAGAGATATTTTAAGGCAGTAAATTACTTAGTATCCAATATGAACCTGGGGCTGAATAGATGGCTCACTGATTAAGAGTGCATAATTTGCTTTTAGAAGATTGAAGTTTAATTCCAGCACCCATATTAGACAGCTCACACTGGCATGTAACTCCATTTCCAGGGGATGTGACAGCCTCTTCTGGTCTCCACGGGTACCTGTAGTCACACGTACATATTCCTACATGTGAATATATATACACATAATTAAGTTATAAAATGAAAACAAAGGTATTAAAATGTAAATGTATGTCATTATATGTTTGTTCAGCACCATAGAGTGTTTAAACCAGAGGGACCTGCAGTTTACACTGTGTGGTTCACGTGACTAGGATGTGTGAGTGTAAGCCCATCAGTTGTAATATATGGGATTTGAATATGGGAGAGTCTGTACGTGCAGGGAGACAGGAGGCATGGGGAAATCCCTGAGCTTTCCTTTCAACTTTGCTATAAATCTCAAACTATTCAAAAACATGTATAACACATATATAGAGATGCCATAATGAAACCCACTGTTTCGTACCCTAACCTAAAAATAATAAAACACTATGATAAACTAAATACACATGAAATTTTAGACCAACTCTTAAGCCTAATAGTTTCTTCAAAATTACATTTTTTATTTCAAATATACATTCATCATTCACAGCTGTATTAATATTGGATTAAACTATTCTCAAATCCTTAAGCTTAGGATTTTATCAGCCCTGATGTTAACATTTTTGTCTACTTATTGAATTTATACCTTATAGAAGTCCTGGAGGCAATTTTGTACTTTTCGTACTTCCACCACCAGCACATTAACATGGGTGCCCACATGCCTCTCACTTCTCTTGGGAGAAGTCTTGTGCTGGTTTTCTTATTGTTCTCTCAAATCTTCAACCCAATGCATCATACTAAGGAATAGCTCTATGCATGTTATCCCTGGAACATGCTGTTCTAGAATGGACCATCTTATAAAACCCATTTAAGAAACTGTTCTCTGACACTAAAAAAAAAAAGACAAAAATTATATTACGTATAAAAACTTATACACCTTATAGGAAGCAACAATTTGAGCTAAATGCCAGTGTCATATGTCAGCAAAGTAAGGGTGACATTTCCTTATGGCTGTCAGTTGGATTTACTAAGTTGATTTATATTCTTTCACACTCTTCAAAAATTACACCATCTCAAAACCAAATCAAAGGTTTTAACTAGTCAAAAATTTTAAAGTAACACGAATTAAATTTAACAAAACACGATGGAATATTAGATGACTCAGAAGACCAGGGCTTGTGCCCAATGTGAGAAGTTGGCATCAGCAGCTCTCCACTGCGTAGTGAAGGAGGCTCACTCACAGTGGCCAATGTTTGCAAAGATCAAGGAGCCAGAACACAGAATTCAAGTTTGCATTCACCCCTCTTTCTTGTTGTCAATTTGAAAAGTCGCTTTCCTTATCTATAGAATGTTTAGGGCCCTCATCTCTTACAGAATTACTAAACATATTCAATTCCCTTGTATAAATAAAAAGAATCTATATATCTATATAGAGATAGAATATATAGAATAGTACATTATGTTACAGAGCTTTTGTTTGCTAACTCTCTTTCCTGGTCTCTCTGTACTCGGTGAGAACACATCTTGGATCAGAAATATTCCAATGCATGAGAACAGGATGAACTGCCCAATCCTCACTCTCCTTCCTATTTAACCTAAGACAACATGTTAGCCTCTCTTTTTCCAATTCCCAACAGACAAAAACACTATTATGATCACATAGTCCAGGGGTATAAGCTAATCAAAGGTAAAAGTAGTGATGAATTTTAGCCAAGCACCATGTTTTCCACCATGATTCTTGAAAAAAATGAATAGAAATGTAGTGATTTGTGTTAGGATATTTGGCTTATTAGGGTAAACAGCTTGAAAAGAGATAAATCTATCAACTGTTATTTAAATAAAAGCAAAAATAGATCATGTATATACAATGTGATCAGAATAGAAGCTTCATTTTCTAATATGAACAGAGATACTAAATGCTATTTGTATGCATAGGTAATTAAATCATTATTTAGGCATCTATCATAACTCCTGCACTGCATGTCTTTTGAAAAATATATACTTTTCTATTATTTGACAGTTATTTCATAAGTTTCCGGTCTACTCTCCACTTCCCAACAAAACAAAAAAGGAACTCTTTTCCAATCTATTGTTTGGAAGCAATATCATGTTAGTTTGTTCAACCAACTTTTCTTGTAATTTTGGATGGGGTTGTTTTGCTTCGTTTTTTGAGAGCTACAAACATAAGCACTGTATTTGTAGCTCTTCCGCATCTCCAAACTTCTACTGTGCTCTTTCCCAAATTCATGGTCTCTTTTTAAATTGGTACTGTTGTATATATGTGCGTGTGTGTGTATGCATGTACATATGTATACACATATATGAATGTGTATATACATGTGTGTGCATGCATGTGTGTGTGTGTGTGTGTGTGTGTAGTCCTAAGTCCATTTAGCATGTGCAACCAACATTTGTTTCGAAACTGCTCCTTTTCATTCGCGTCCAAATGTTTTTTCAACCCTGACTAGCTGAGAGAACCAGCACGGGTTTCTCTAGAATTTTCTACAATTTCTTACCTGGGAATTACTATGGCCTATCTATCATTGGGTCTGGCATGCATTTTATACTACACCAACTTACTTCCTAGTGCTTTTGTAAACTTCTACTAAGTTCAAAGTAATTTTCTCAAAATTACCTCAGTATTTTCAGGGAATTGTGAAAAATTGCTGTCTTATGTGTAGGTGAAACAAACAATGCTACACTGTGTCTCTTTTCCATTTATTTCTCTCCCCATTGGAAAATCTCCACGCATTATCCAAATTTTATACAAAATGCTATACAGAATGGCATTCTTCTGTGTGTTCACTTCCTGCGCTAGTTTGGGGTCCCATCTGAATGGTATTAGCAAATTATTGAAAAATGCTCTGAAACTGCCCCCTACCAAAGCACTTGCCCTTTGCCAGGTTGAACCAAAAATGTCTCATCTTTAATTGTTCCCAATATTTCCTACTTGATTTCCCTTTAATTTCCCAGTATTTCCTATTCTTGGAAACTTTATCTTTCTGTTTTATCTTTAAGAAGCTGCTGTTGTTATCATCATTCACTCTCATCTTCTCCAACGCTGAATCATAAAATTCTCTACCATGGAGTCCATGCAAAATTCTTCTTCATAGTCGTGAGAGCTTACATAAGTGAATTCATATGGAGCTTGATGTCTTCCGTGATTTTACAATTTTATCCCAGATCATTAACCTCCTGTAGGATCAAGAAAGTTACCTTGAAGAGCACAGGCGTCACCAGTCACAAATATCTACATGTTATTCTGACTTCTCAGAGGCCAAGACACGGTTACTGTCCCCTACCCTTGTACTAGCCCAGAAGCCTTGGCAGAAAGAGCTAACACGTTGCAGAGGTGAGCATCCGGAATGACCCTCGCACTAGCCCAGATGCCTTGGCAGAAAGAGCTAACACGTTGCAGAGGTGAGCATCCAGAATGACCCTCGCACTAGCCCAGAAGCCTTGGCAGAAAGAGCTAACACGTTGCAGAGGTGAGCATCTGGAATGATCCTCGCGCTAGCCCAGAAGCCTTGGCAGAAAGAGCTAACACGTTGCAGAGGTGAGCATCCGGAATGAGCACACACTCTGCTTCTCTATGAGCAGTTCCTGTGGACGCAGCTTATCATGTGGTTCCATTCATCTCAGTGAGTCAGTCCCCTGGACCCTCGAAAATACCTTCCTCTGCTTGGGAATTAAATGGCGTTCATGAAAATCTAGGCTTCTGAGTCAGGAAAGATAATTCAGATAGAGAGTGACTACCACCAAGTCCGATGGCCTCACTCAATCCCCAGAGTCTGTAAGCAGAAGGAGAGAACTGACTCCTGAAAGCTGCCCTCCATTCTCTAGGCATGAACCCACATGTGCATGCCCCTGAGCTAATTAAATAAATAAATTAGAGGATAAGCAAAAAACATCATCAGTCTTTTTATTCTCTACTTGGAAACCTTGAAAATAGCTTATTTAAAAAAAAAAAAAAAAAACATAGGCTAAAGAAACTGTTCTATAGGGAGCAAACACATAAGAGCAAGGTAATGACAATTTTTGATGCCTCTGAATTAGTCCATACCTGAAATGAAATAAAAGAGCACAAATGTGCCACATTCAAACCAGAATGTGAAATATGGAGGATCACAAGCCTATGGCAAAGTCCCAGACTCCACTCAAGAGTCCCCAAGTCACTGACCCAGGCCCCTCAGCCTCCATTGTCCTCAGTTAGTCTGAGTGTAGAAAAAATAAGCTGTGTGGGTTTTGACTTATTGGAAAGGAGGGTGCTTCAAAATCCTGAGTACAGATTCTCCCTTGCCAATGAGGAAGCTTCCCAGTCATGCAGAGAGATGGGATGGAGAGAGAGAGGCCAGGGCCTTATTTCAAAGGCATATCTGGTCATTCGTGTGCTGAGGTTTGGGTGCTTCCTACCTGCCTGTATAACCAGGAAGAGAAAGGCACAAAGTGAAATAATAGTCATAGCCTTTCTTCTTAAATTACCAAACATGCTGTTTGTTCCTTCAGGGCCTCCTGGGTACCATGGGAATTCGGACATAAACTGTCCTGACAACATCAGGACACAGAAAGATGACTGTCAGGAAAGGAAGCCTAGGTTGTGTCCCCAGAGGCTGGCTTCTAGTTTGTAACCCATGTTCATGCCCTACATATTAAACAGCAGCTTAAGAACTCACTGATTCATGTCAACAGTCACATTTGAGCGTGATGTGACTGACCTATTGACTGGAACCCGGTTGCACAAAAACGAAATCAGGTAAATCTTTTTCCTAACCAGTTTTTTAGGTCATACCTTCTCTCCTCTAAATCTGCTCCCCAAGCTTTGAAATGTTCCCAGTACAAGAATCCAGTTCAGGGACAGCTTCAGCAGGCTGCCTGACTCCAAGGAATGTTTTTTTTTTTTTTAACTTTTATCTTATGCATCTGGTTCCCTGATGCCTGGTAATACAGTATTTAAGAAAGAAACATTGGCTTGTCCCTCACAGATGATAACCTAGGGTACATTACACTTTCAGAGGATATTCTTTTCATATATCATGGTACATGCATATGTTGCAGAAATGACACTGAAATTTTTTCATTCTGTTTCCTATTCATAGTTTGTTGCTATCTTGTGCTTTCTACTGTTGTGGTAAACAAAAGCAGTTTGGGAATGAAAAGGTTTATTTGGCTTACATTTACCAAAGCTAAATCAAGATCACTTAAACAATCTAAATAGACATATAATCCCTAAGAAAATCGAAGCAACAACAACAAAATCCAGGGACAGATGGTTTTAGTGCAGAATTCTACCAGACTTTCAAAAAGGAGCTTACACCAATGGAGGTATCTCCGTCCCTGACTTTAAGCTGTATTACAGAGCTATAGTGATAAAAAAAATTGTGTGATACTAGCATAGAAACAATTTGGTTGACCACAGGAATTGAATTAAAAACCAAGAAATAAATCCACAAACCTACAAACACTTGATTGTTGACAAAGAACCCAAAACCATACAATGGAAAAATAAAGCATCTTCAATAAATGGTGTTGGTCTAACTGGGGGGTCTGAATGTAGAAAAATGCAAATAGACCCATACCTATCACCCTGCACAAAAGTCACGTTCCAGTGGATCAAAGACCTCAACATAAAACCAGATGCACTAAATCTAACAGAAATAAAAAGAAGAGAATTATTGTAGAACACCATTATGTTGCAGGTGGTTTTTCCTCCTGGAAATGACTTGTAAGAGTTGTATAATTATCCACTCTTCTACTGAGGGACACTTAGGCTGTTTCCATGTTCTGGCTATTATGAATAAGGCTGCTATGAACATGGTTGGGCAAATTTTCTTGTTGTGTGCTGGAGCATCTTCTGGGTATATTCCAAGGAGTGGGATGGCTGGATCTTGAGGAAGCCCTATTCCCATTTTTCTGAGATAGCACCAGATAGATTTCCAAAGTGGCTGTACTAGTTTGCATTCCCACCAGCAATGAAGGAGTGTTCCTCTCTCCCCACATCCTCGCCAGCATGTGGTGTCGCTTGAATTTTTGATCTTAGCCATTGTGATGGGTGTAAGATGGAATCTCAGAGTTGTTTTGATTTACATTTCCCTGATGACTAAGGAGGTTGAGCATTTCTTTAAGTGTTTCTCAGCCATTTGATACTCCTCTGTTGAGAATTCTCTGTTTAGTTCCAAGCTCCATTTCTCAATTGGGTTATTCGGTTTGGTGGTGTTTAATTTCTTGAGTTCTTTATATATTTTGGATATTAGACCTTTGTCAGATGTAGGGTTGGTGAAGATTTTTTCCCAGTCTGTAGGAATACTACTCAGCTATTAAAAACAAGGAATTCCTGAAATTTGTGGATAAATGGATTGAGCTAGAAATGATCATAATGAGTGAGTTAACCCAGAAACAGAAAGAATCAAATGGTATATACTCACTTATATCTGCATACTAGCCCAAGGGGCATGTCCCACATGCCTTCACTTACCAGGAAACTGGAACAGAGGGGAAGGCATCCTATTGGGACTCTAAATGAGAGACGCATGGGAGAACAGCAAAATAAAAGGATCCAGAGGGTCCTAGAAATCTACAAGTAGAACAATATGATAGGCAGATTTGGGCCCAGGGGTCCCGCTCAAACTAAGGCACCAGCCAAGGACAATACAGGAGGTAAACTTTAAACCCCTTCCCAGATCTAGCCAATGGTCAGAATATTCTCCACAGTTGAGTGTAGAGTGTGATACGACTTTCTCACGTACTCAGGTGCCTCACATTTGACCATGTCCCCTGGAGGGGGAGACCTGGTGGCACTCAGAGGAAGGACAGCAAGTAGCCAAGAAGAGACTTGATACCCTATGAGAATATATAGGGGGACGTAATCCCCCTCAGGAACAGTCATAGGGGAGGGGAATAATGGGAAAATGGGGGTGGGGGGGAATGGGAGGATACAAGGGATGGGATAAACATTGAGATGTAACAAGAATAAATTAATTAAAAAAAAGAGTTGTATAATTAAATATTATATAAATACCTAGGCCATATATAGCTGGCCTCTTCTTTGACTAGCATATTAACTTAAAATAATCCATAATTCTAAGTTATATTCTGCCACATGGCTGGTTACCTGAGCTCAGATGCCATGAATCTATCTTCCTTACATCTTGCTGGCTGAATCTCCCACACCTGTCTCTATGCCAGAATCCCTTCTGCCTGACAGAAGTTCCACCTATTTCATGCTAATCTACAGGCCATAGGACTTTTTTTAGTTGACAGGCATTGCATCCTTGCAATACACAAGAGATTCCTTCTACAGGGAATAGTCTTAAATGCATCAGCACAGGAGACAATTTCCTGACAGAACACCAACATCTCAGGCTCTAAGACCAGGGGTCCTGCTCAAACTATGGCACCAGCCAAGGACAATACATGCAGGAAACTTCGAACTCCTACCCAGATCTAGCCAATGGACAGGACATTCTCCACAGTTGAGTGGAGAGTAAGGTCTGACTTTCACACGAACTCTGGTGCCCCAAATTTGACCACATCCCCTGGATGGGGAGGCCTGGTGGCACTCAGAGGAAGGATAGCAGGCTACCAAGAAGAGACTTGATACCCTATGAGCATATACAGAGGGAGGAGGTACCCCTCAGTCACAGTCATAGGGGAGAGGAGTAAGGGGAAAATGGGAGGGAGGGAGGAATGGGAGGATACAAGGATTACATTGAGATGTAATATGAATAAATTAATAAAATATATTTTAAAAACAATTAGTAAATAGGACCTCATGAAACAGTCTCTTCTTTTATATGCTTCCAAGGAGAACCTCACCTATAAATGGGCTGGACCCCCTCTCATCAACCAATAATCAAGAAAATACTAGTCTGACAGAGGCAGTTTCTCAACTGAGGTCTCCTATCCAGGATGACTCTAGCTTGTATTAATTTGACAAAAAAAAAAAAAAAAAAAAAAAAAAAAAAAAAAAAAAAAAAAAAAAAAAAAGACTAACAGAAGAGCTAGCAACAAGTTAACTCTTGAAACTAAGTCATCATACCAGATTAACTAGTGATTTCTTTTCCTCATAGGCCAGAGATAGCACAATGACAGCTAGCTATTCAAGGCTTGTCTGGAGTATGGATGCTGTGAACATCTGAATCCATTCTATTCATATTTCAGTGAAGCTTTTGGTGGAGTTTCATATGATAGGAACCAAATTGCAAATACCAGAATATAGAGTTCTCTAATTGCTCTATCCCAGGGCATGAAGTACTGTCACCATGCTTTTCCTGCCTTATGACTTAGTACTGCTCACTTAGTGTGCAATTCTGGGATAATGTTTTTTTTTTTTTTGCCTCATATTTAGCTATAATTCAAATTATGGAAGATTGGCAATCATGTCCAAAAAAATAAAACAATCAACATTTAAAATAAAAATTATTATACATTAACTTTTCAACATTTTTATATTATACAGGTAGCCAAAACTCTTCTTAAATGTTGTCAAGCCTTCAATTTTCAGGAGAAATGTTTTAACTTTACCTTAACCCAACCCAACCCTACATATATGTGTGCATGCGCATGCACACACACACACCTAAGTACTTCATCACCACCATAACACCAGCACCACTGGGCTAAAAGTATAATTTAGAATATAAAAAAACTGAATTCTGTTACTCCCAAGAAATCTAAGGAATAGCTCACAAGGATATCTTTTGCTGAATAAGTCACAAAGAGCAAAGCATGCCATAAAATACTTGCATAAGGTTTCAACAGTACAACATGAACCAATGTAATACTATATAATTAGTTTTTAGGTTGAGCATTTTATTTATTCTGTCTAAAAATGCATGGAGTTTTAAGATAAGTGAAAATTCAGAGTATACAGTGTCCTGTATACCTCCAATCTAAAATATTTAGAACTCTTGATATTTTAAATTTAATCATTAGTTTGTTGGGAATTTCACACAATATTAACAACCCCTCCCAATTCTTACCATGCCAATACAAAACCAAATCTCCATTCATCTATATTTTTGTATTCTTTTCCTTCCAATAAAGACTAATCCATGATGTCTAAAAGCTTTTTATTAAAAATGTATACATTATATTCTGACCACAGTTTCTCCTTTCTCATCTCCTCTCAGATCTCCCACCTCCTCACCTCTCTCTCTCTCTCTGTCTCTCTCTCTCTCTCTCTCTCTCTCTCTCTCTCTCTCTCTTTCTCTCTCTCTCTCTCTCTGTCTCTGTCTCTCTGTCTCTGTCTCTCTCTCTCTCTCTCTCTCTCTCATGTGTCTTTGTGTGTGTGTGTGTGTGTGTGTGTGTGTGTGTGTGTTTCTTGTGTGTTGTTGTTGCTACTGCTGGTGGCTTATATTTTTTCTTTTACTTGCTTGCCTAAATATTATTGGATGTGTGACCCTCCACTGAAGTGTGGCTGACTCACCAGGAGCTATGCTCCTAGAGAAAAATGACTCTCCTCTCCCAGAGGCTAACAATCACCAGTAATATGAAGCTATCTCTTCAATGTACAGCATAATTGTAGTCTCAAAGGAGTCTTCATGAAGCTACAAATGTCCTTTAGAAAGATTGTGCAGTGCACTTAAGGTGAAAGCAAGCATGCCCACTTAAAGACAGATTGCTTTGGTGTCCTAGAATAGACATGGACTTCCAGGGATGGTACTCTGGGATATATCTTCTAGGTGTAACTGAAAATTCAGGTATATTGCTTCAGGGACTTTATCTATAGCATGTGGTGATAAAATCCATCTCTAAGAGTGAAACATGTCTCTAAGTAATATATGGGAAATAATACTAGCACATGACAGTTTTTAATAGACCATTTACATATAAATTTGCAACTCATATTAAACTAAAACTGGGTAACAACTTCTAGACAGTTTCATCTATACTACTTAATACCATTCAAGCCCAAAGTTCTTTGAATCAGTGGGATATGTGACCTGACTAAATGAAACATCACTTTTGCCTTTCTGGTGTGAATTTACAGCTACTCAACCTCCTCATTTTGGCTAGCAGCTGATAAGTTCTTATATGGCCTCTGAAACCACCTGAGGAAACAACAAAAAGATGACTTACACATACATCAAGACATAATCAAGATTCTATTAATCTGCTGTGCTGGCAATCTGGAGTGAACATAAAAGGCAAAGGAGATGAATGTGGCATTGTCTCCACCTGATCTGCCAAACCCAACAGTGTTTAGCAGCTTAAATTTTTGAACAGTTTATAATAGGAATGGAAACAAGACACATGTAGAACTCTTTCTTTGTTGAAACAATCTACATTCATAAACTGCAACACAGAAATCACAATTCAAGCAGTAGTCTAGACAAAGGAGAGACCCATTTCAGGGTCCTAACTGAAGGGCAGTGTAGGTTCTACGTACTGTTGCTGGTGTCGCTGCCTGGTGCCACTATAGTTAAAAAGACTGTGGACTTCATCATTTTCTAGGGTACATTCAGCATGTGATGAGGACACACAGCCACATCATCCCTTGCTTGAAGCCAACTAGCTCGTTGATGAAAATGGAAAGTAGGGATTCCTATTGGCCATATTTTTGTTAGCCCACATAACCACAATGGGGAGCTTCATGGAATTCTTTAAGCAGATGCGGCAAGATTTCATTGCTGATATCATTACAACTTTCAAATGAGTCAGGGTCACACAGCTGGGTTCCAGCCTGTTTGGTGAAAACTCTCTCTGAGAAACTCGGGCCTAAATATGATCTTGGCACGTGACAGCTATTCAACAAGTGTGCTAACGTTTAACTGAAGGAGATCACACATTTCATCAGTAAATACACGATTCTCCTTCTGCTCTCAGAACCCTTGTTCTTCTGTTTCAGCATAATTTGGCTTCACTGAAGTACTCCTTTGTTCCTGACCTTCAGAACCTGTCATCTTAAATAACCAGAATGAAAACATACTCCAAAGACAAAGCTCCTTTTGTCTTTTTACAAGCCCTTAGAGAAGACCTTTGTTTTCGTTTTTCTTTTTTAATTTTTATTATATTTTTCATATACATTTATATTATTACACATAAATAAAATAAACTACATACAACAAGAAGAACCACAAAACAATTAGGAATTATATAAATTTTACATTCACAGTGTTTTGGACATTTGTATTTGGCAGCCTTGAAGAAAACATCTTTCCTATCTTGGTGCATCTAAAATTCTGAATGTAAATCATTATCTATCATATCTCATCTCTATCAATTTAAAACATCTATTTAGACCTAAAAACATCTTAATCCCTAAACAACTAAGCTTAATTGTAAGACTAAACTATCTGGTCTTCAACCCCATCAGAGACTTGAAAAGGGATAAAACTTAATTACCTAAGTAAACCAGAAGTGCAGGTTAGCAGCTTCCAAAATGAGAAAATGACAGAGACAATTTGCTAACTGAACAGTCACCCAATACTCTCTATAGCATTGGAGCATCGTCTTCAGCCTTCTGGCCTAATATATCTGACAGACACATTTGTGAGGCAGGAACTATTGAGGACTGGCTTTACCTATCTTGGCAGTTTGGCCGTCGACTCTGCCTGCATCCAAGCTTGCCCATTTTTAGGCAGAATTCTCTCTGTGGCTGAAACAAGGATGTTTTGCCCACTGCCTGGTTTGCTTCACATCTCCCATAAGGAGGGTCTTTAATGTTCACCATCTTCTTTGAGGTAGGGCTGGGTGTTGCCAGGAGTTAACCAGTCTTGTTGTTAAAGAATTTTTAATATAAAAACATCTTTAAATGCCATATTCTATAAGTCTCTGATGGTTTTGAAGGCCTTATATAACTATTTTACCTTATGTATCTATAGAGTCATGTCTATCTGTTAACCTTATGATACATATTCTTGTGATGAAAATAGACTAGTCATTGACATGACCATGATTTGATCAAATAACAATTAACTTGTATTACTTAATTATCCCAAACACCCTGTAATACCACTTTCAAGGTATTGGAAGTAAACCATGTATTATAATTGAGTTGTATGGGTTCAATACCTCATATTAAAGTAGAAATATATATAATGTATGTGAAGAATAATCTCAAATTTTAATCATATACCAATGTATCAAAATTACACTTACTTTGCATCAATATACAAAAATTCTATACCAATTAATTAAAAATAACCTTATTTGTGAGTAACAATTATGCCTTAAGTTGAGGCATCTATTCAATAATTTGTCCTCTCATCCCTATATATTTATATGTCCTTTCTTCTTTCTTTTCAACCCCATCTCTATACCTACAAAAGAAAGATAAAGGAAAATAAAGACATCTCTGAGTCCAACATCTTTTTCACTCTGTATAAGACCAATAATAACTTATAACCAATCCTGATGAAAATAAGCATCTGTAGCCCAAGAGAGCAAACAAAAACCTACCCACCTCCCCTGAGGGGAAATGGGGAGTTGTTCTCTTAGGGTTTTGTCTGGTTGATTTTCTGTGAATAATACCTTTGTAGGGGCCCAAATAAATTTGGGAAAATGGTTAAACAAGCCTGGAATAGCATTTGTAGTCCATTTTCTACATGTTGAAAAATTCCAGGCTTAGTAGGAATCCTGTATTGGATAGTCTGAAATGATGGACCAATTGGTATCAGAAGCTTTCTTCAAAGCTGTCCTGGAAACTGTCCTGTTCTGATAAGGAACAGCAACTGAGAAAATAACATGAATTAGTGAAAGCTCCTTTCTTCTTTCTATCCATACACTTCTAATGAGGTGGGTACTCT
Source organism: Acomys russatus (assembly GCF_903995435.1). Classification (NCBI taxonomy): domain Eukaryota; kingdom Metazoa; phylum Chordata; class Mammalia; order Rodentia; family Muridae; genus Acomys; species Acomys russatus. The sequence goes on along the minus strand of NC_067137.1, from coordinate 11,150,944 downwards.
GCATAAGAGACTACCTGCCATGGAGGATGGCAGTAATGGGACTTGAACTCCAACTAAGCTAACAAAAGATTCCTCTGGGGAACTGAAGAGATGGCTCAGCGGTTAGCAGCTCTAGCGTTCTTCTAGAGAGTGTAATTACAGTTCTTGGGAATCCAAAATCCTCACAAAGACATATATACAGGCAAAAAAAATTGGTAAACATTTAATTACTTACTTCATTCATTCATTAATTTTTAACCTCTTATGGGTTCTTTTTATTAGTTATTCATTTTACATCCTGGTCAGAGCCCCCCTCCCTCCCTGTTCACAACCTCAGAGGTGTCAATATTTAATTTTGTTAACTGTTATTAAAATCTTGCATTTCAATGTAAAGTGAAGCAATGTATCTTGCTTCAAACAATGATATTTTATTTCTGTGTCTAACTATTCAGGAAATTAATATCAATGTTGCCACTTTTTCCTCCCTGAAGTCTTTGAAAACAAAACGTAAAACTCCATGCCTGCAGGTAGCATTTGATCACATCTCTTCCAAACCCTGCCAATGCTAATATTTGAAGATGATAGTAATGATAATGAAATATGTTTTAATGTACTGTACTTGGACACAAAAAAAAATCATTTAATCCTCTATGAGGTCACCTTTGCAAACTCAGAAGTGAGCGGGTCACTCTCCTGTTTACTGTGTCACTGCTGTCTTCTTGCCAGGGCATAATTGTCTCCATGTTGCCTTGTTCCTTGCTCTTCTCCTTCATCACCCTGGTCTCTACACCTGGCATCTTAGCTTCCCGTCACTGCACAGTCTAGCCAGTCAACAAAAGTGCCCAGTGAATCCTTTCCTTCTAGGCAAAAAATGGCAGCTTTTTTTCTCTGTTGTTAGTAATACCTTTGCATTGCTGGCAATTTACAGAACTTACTTTTAAAAGTCCCCAAGGCCATTCCATCTTGGGAAACATGCAACCTTTCTCATTGGTCGGAAAGGAATAACTGGAGATCCCTGTTCTACCACACTTGGGCTTTGTTCACAATTCTGAAATGACTTGTTCCATCATTTGTTTTTACTGTGTCCTGATAACAACAACGATGTTTCATTAATCTTTGTATTTAGGTTGCCATGGTCTGACTAATGTTATATGCATTATCACCCACTTAAAGGAAAGGAAACTGGGGAATATTTGATGTGACAGCAAGTGATATAAAGCGCTTTGTGCTCCCCTGGATGAACAGGAGGCTTAACTAAAATTCAATCAATCAAGACGAAATGTAGACTTGAAGACTGACAGAGTCTCCCTACAGGCTCAAATGGAAAGAGACACATCACTGTCTGACCTTGAACATTTACCATAATCCCTAAAAGTATTGTCATGGTCCTTAAACATAAAGTATCTAAAGGGATTTAAAACACATTCTCTGGTCTCCAACAGGTCAAACAATCCGAGCTCTACCACAGAGTAGCCTGTGATCTTAAATAAGTTCTAATTTTGAATCTGTTAATGAGTTTGTGTGAGGCTTATACAAAATGGTTGTACATGCATCGTGGCAGAACAAATCCTTTTCTTCTATGTCCAAGTCAGCATTCTTTATTAAAGGGGTTTGTTACATAAAAGTCTACCCCATATGTGTATGCTGACCATAAGCTTCTCAGGAGGCAGAGCAAGTGTCACCTTGTCATAGTCACATGATCATTCATAAAACATTTGGTTTTTAGAAAATGAATTTGTCCACAATCCATATCAGATTCTAGTTAAACAAATTATTCATAGTAAGCCCAAGATAAACAGTATGTTTTGTTTTGGCTCAGAAGTTTCAAACCTTCTTTAATTTATTATTTACATTAATTGAATATTATTAAAAGAAACATATATGTAAAGTACTGCTTAAAGTTCTTTTTTTTTTTATTAATTTATTCTTGTTACATCTCAATGTTTATCCCATCCCTTGTATCCTCCCATTCCCCCCCCCCCCCCCCCCATTTTCCCATTATTCCCCTCCCCTATGACTGTTCCTGAGGGGGATTACCTCCCCCTATATATTCTCATAGGGTATCAAGTCTCTTCTTGGCTACTTGCTGTCCGTCCTCTGAGTGCCACCAGGTCTCCCCCTCCAGGGGACATGGTCAAATGTGAGGCACCAGAGTACGTGAGAAAGTCGTATCACACTCTCCACTCCACTGTGGAGAATATTCTGACCATTGGCTAGATCTGGGAAGGGGTTTAAAGTTTACCTCCTGTATTGTCCTTGGCTGGTGCCTTAGTTTGAGCGGGACCCCTGGGCCCAAATCTGCCTATCATATTGTTCTACTTGTAGATTTCTAGGACCCTCTGGATCCTTTTATTTTGCTATTCTCCCATGCGTCTCTCATTTAGAGTCCCAAGAGGATGCCTTCCCCTCTGTCCCAGTTTCCTGGTAAGTGAAGGCTTTCGTGGGACATGCCCCTTGGGCTAGTATGCAGATATAAGTGAGTATATACCATTTGATTCTTTCTGCTTCTGGGTTAACTCACTCATTATGATAATTTCTAGCTCAATCCATTTATCCACAAATTTCGGGAATTCCTTGTTTTTAATAGCTGAGTAGTATTCCATAGTGTATATGTACCACAGTTTCTTTATCCACTCTTCTACTGAGGGACACTTAGGCTGTTTCCATGTTCTGGCTATTATGAATAAGGCTGCTATGAAAAGGTGAAATTTTATCTTAGTGAATGCGCCTCATGAGAGTTAAGCAGGTCTTTATGATCACTTTGAAGGAGGGCTGCCTCTCAGTACTGACAACTGCACCAATGATTGTCAATGCTTTTTGTAGTCCTGAAATGCTTCTTCAATGAGAAAATACTTGCAAATTGGCCATCAAACAAGGCATTAATATCCAAAACATAGAAAGAACTCAAATATGCAACTTTACAATAGGTTAAAGAAATGAATAGGCTTTTTCAAAATAAGACATATAGCCAACAGGCATATATTGAAATATTCAACATCTTTGGACATCATAAAAATGCAAATGAAATCACAATGAGCTATTTTATCCCCGTTAAAATGGTTATTGTCAAAGTGGAAAAGTGAGGTTCACACAAGGATGCAAACAATGAGAAACTATACATTGTTTGTAGAAATATAAATTAACAAACCCATTATGGAAAAATTCTAATTCCACTCAAAAGTAAATTTTTTCATTTCATATTACCTAGTATCTAATAATTACTATTATTAGTTATATAGCCAAGAAAATCATTTATTATAAAGAAGAGTTAGTTGTAGTTCCATACGTATTGAGCAGATTATTCATAATAACAAGATATTGAATCAATCAGGGTGATATCAACAAATGCATAAAGTGTGTGTGTGTGTGTGCCTAAAATGAATCATTTTTTTCTATGAAAAAAAAAGTGACACATAGCCATTTGTAGGGAAATTGGTGGAACCAGAAGTCATTACGTAAAATAATCCAAATAGTGAAAAATAAATACTGCATGTTCTCATCCATTCCTAGAGATTACAAATTCAATCTCAGAGAAGAATGGAATGGAACAATAGTCACTAGAAACAGGCAAGGAGAGATGAGGGCAGGAGAATTGAGGATGAATCAAAGCACAGGGAGGGAGACTGAGGTCTCAGTAGCACAATTCAGGTAACTACCAGCTACAACAATCTGAAGATTGTGTCCAAATCACTGTAAGAGTAGAGGAGTTTCCACAAGTAGAGCTGGCTGATGTTAGGACAGAAGCAAGTGCTTCCTGGCTTAATTTGATCACTACACATGGGACAAAGTATCAATGTACTGTGTAGTACATCAAATCAATGTTATACCTCCATGCAGACAACAGTTTAAACAAATAAATAATAAGATGCCTCCTAAAGTAATATCACAGGTATGCAAGAAGAAGTTTGGGGCCAACAGTATTTTCAAGTGTCCAAGTTAGCTATCTTCATAGACCTCATACGTTAATCCAATTTAATACAAATACTTATCCTGGATTTATTATCTCTCCAACGGACACTCACATTAAAAAGATATAACTTATCTGCCCACTAAACCAAATGGCACTTGGTAGTTACTGGACTGAGTTTTTTTTCAAGCCCTTAAACTGTTTTCTACATTATGTGATCTGTATTCCTATACACCAGAAAGTAATCTGTGTAATGGTTTTTTTTTTTTCCAGAAAAGTCAATGCAGCCAAAGTGATTCTCCACACTTCCGAATTGGCCAGGTATGCACACTGTTTACTCGCCTGTACTACACGGTTACCTGGTTTGATACTTCGCCCTGGCTTGGGAGTTAGGAATCAATAAGAACATGATTTGAAAACATTAGGTGTAGGGACTGTAATTGAAGTGATTGATACCAGGCAATTCCAAAACTAATGTTTTGTTTCCCTAACTTTAATATAACTTGTACTCACCAGTGTATGATTAAAATGTTCCATTGGAAGGAAAACTTCACTTTTCCCCTCCTTGCAAATAAATCAATAGATAAAATTTTATTTCCTATCTGTTAAGTTTTTCTACTTTATCCAGCTGACCACCCTCTATAATAATCACACTTTCATTACTGAAGCTCAATTTCCCATTATGAACTCTGGGAAAAATCATATGTGTTTACAAATCACTGAGTAGAACTTTTATTATCGTAGCAGATAAAGCAGAAAGATGGACCATTCTTTATGATCCTACAACATGGCCCTTCTCCATTCCCACCACAGCACCATGCTTCATAAAGCCTTTTCACATTTGCTGGGTGTCCCAAAACTTGCCACTTGTCAAGATCAGTCTCCTTTCCCTTGGTTATTACTTCTAAATTGTCATATATTTTTAAAAATTCCATACATCAATATTGCATTTACATCATTTCTTCCTTTTCCTTTCCATACTCCAACTGCTCAAATGTCCCCCCAACACACACCCCCACCCACACACACACACATACACACACACTCATGCATATATGTTTATGTATGCATATATATTCCGCTGAGTCCATTTACTGTTTCTTCTATGTATGCTTGTCTAGGGGTGAACATTTGGGACTGGAAAAATCTACCAATAGGCTCATTCCTAGAGAAAACTGATTATCCCATTCTTACCCTGGAGCTCTTCTCCAGTGGTGGAGCCTTGTGAAATTTCCCCCATATGGATTGGCGTGTTAACTGCTGCTGTCATTATGCAGGTCTTGTTTAGGCAACCATATTGTTGAAATTTTATGGGGGCAGTTCCCCTTGTCTGTCAGTTACTAGGAGACGTGTTTTAAAGTATTCCTCTAAAATAACAGATTTAGTTATTTCTCCATGTACTTTTTGTGTTTATTTATTAATTTCCATAAGCTTTATCTGAAATATTTTACCATCTTTCAGTTTTGTTTTTCTGGTTTTGGTTTTTTGATACAGAGTTTCTCTATGTAGCCTTGGCTTTCCACGACTTGCTTTGTAGACCAGATTGGCCTCAAGCTCACAGAGATTTGCCTGCTTCTGCCTCCCAGAGAGCTGGGATGACAGGTGTGACCTTTCATTTCTATCATTTTATTTAGTTATTTAGTTTTATCTCTAAAATATTCATTATGCATATTCATTGTACACAGTATTGTGTTACAAAAAACATTTTCATTCAAATATATATATATATATATATCATATTCCCACATCCCCTCCTGCCTTTCTGCTCTCTACCTTCTATGTCATATAAATACATGATTTTATGTGTCTACATAAAATTAAAGAACTAGAAATTAGAAAAAATATGATGCTATATTTCTAAAACTGGCTTAATGTACTTTATATATTTATCTTCAGTTGCATACATTTTCTACAAATAGCTTAATTCCTTTGGGGGGATGAAAAATAATCCAAGTAAGTATACTTACCAGGTTTTCTTTATCTGTTCCCCAGTTGTTGGACACAAAAATCAGTTCCATAACTTATCTATTGAAAATCATGTTGCAATAAACACTGATGTGCAAGTGTTTCTGCATTAAGTTGAATTGGATTACTTTAGGTAAACAACCAGGAATGATACAGCGAGGTCTATCTTCAGGTTTGTTTTGTTCTTTAGATTTTTCTTTTCTTTCATATTGTTACATGCATATAAATACATAAATATAACTTCTTGAGTCTCTTTATGTTACTTGTATGCTTGTGTTTTTAGAGCTGATCACTTGATATAACTGATTGGAGGTTCATCCCAGGAGAATACTGGTTCTCCCAACTTAGCAGCCGATAATTATCTATTGTTCCATTTAAGGGTGAGCTTTCTGAGGGTTCTCTTCCCCCTTGGTGTGTCAACTGGTATGTTTATCATTCAGGTCTTGTTTCAGCTCCCATATTGTTAAGATCTTGTGAGTAATCAATTAGGTTTAAAATAATATACATACAAGTAACATTAAACAGACTGAGCTGGTTTTATTTATATTTTTAGGAATACACACACACACACACACACACACACACACTAATTAAAGAAGTAGAGATTATGAGTTTGAGAGCAAGGTGGAGGTACATGGGAAGGGTTGGAGGGAGAAAAGGAAAGGGGGTAAGTGATGTAATTAAATTTTAATTGCAAAACCTTTTTGAAATAAATTTAGGAGAAGCTTGTATGAGTGCAGGTCCCCTGCCCTGTATGGAAGACACTACTCCGTAGCAAGTGCCCTGGTCTGGTTTTCACTGCAGCTGGACTAGCAGACATTCCCTGCAGCCGTAGAGTGTCTTTAACACTCATAATGAGTTCTTCTTGACATGGCAGCACTATGAAACTACTAATAACAATGTTTACTTATCCTTTAGTGTCTGTCTATCTCTCTGGTTAGTTGGCCGACTAGTTGTTTCGGTCGATTCAGGCCTTTGCACGTGCTAGGCAAGCCTTCTATAGCTGAACCACATCCTAAGACATCATTCTTCTGTTTTTAAGCTCTAATGTAATCATGCCACAATCAGAGGCTTTGATTCTAAAAATAAATTTGATGGTTGTTTGCACTTTACATGAGACAAATTTTATAACTATCTGATTAAAGTTTAATTAAAGTATATTATCCAATATTAAATATAAAATTCCCTGTGTCCATTAAATCAAATTCATATTTATATTATGTAATCTTATAAACAATGTTTTATCATTTGCCTATTTTTACTATTAACAATGGGAATATGTATGGTAGAAGCTTTCTTTATGATGGTAACAGATTTTTAAGTCATAAACATGTGTCAAAGCTGTTTTGTAAAATACATATTTAAGACTCACATTGCTTTTTTTTTTCCTTTGAACATACTTTCCCCAAACATTCATATGAAATTTAAGTACTCTGTTGTTGTTCTTTTAGTGACTATTCTTAGCATTTTGCCTTGCTTGGTCAGCTTAATAAAGTTTAATTTTAAACTCTTTATATAATCAAAGGCCTTAATGTACATGAGCACTGATCATGTGCTTCCTTCATCCTTCATTTTATACAGTTAATGCCTGGTACTTCAGGGTTGCCCTATAAACTCAGTACATAAGAGTATTATCATTATTGGTCCATTGTCTCTCTGACATGGTCTTACTATGTAGATCTGGCTATCCTACAACTCACTATGTAGACCAGTCTGGCCTTGAACTCACAGAGATCTTCAGTTTCCCAAGTGTTGGGAGTAAAGGCATGTGCCACCATTTGAGGCTACAATTTCTTATTGCTATCTTTCTTTTTCCTTACTTGGAAACATTCTGTGTTAGGTGATTTAAACCCAGCACCAAACTACTAATAAACCATTTTTATTTATAGAATAAACTATAAAGTTAATTTTTTAGAGGAAAAAAAGTAGAATAGTGTGTCTTGGCAAGGGCTAGGGCCTTTTTCATATAATATGTTGGAGGAGTTAATGCCCTGCAGTACCGAAATATATATATTAATTTGAAAATATAAAAAATAAATTGTGTATTTTATAAAATCTAAGCAAGATGGTTCAAATGTTAGTGACACCAAAAATGATAAATAACTGAAGCAATAATTATGCCAATAATCTTGATTTGCTCATTATACACAGTATGAATGCATGGAAATGTTACAGCATCCCATAAATGTGTGCAATTACTGCATCAACTAAAAGCAAAAGCATTTCTTGAACTTTTGAGCTTCCAGCATTGCAACGAAGCCCTTACACTGTTGGTTTTAACCTGCAAACAACTCTTCTCGGGATGCAGCTTATATTATTTTGTAATAAAAATAAGTCCCTCATTTAATTGATTTCAGCAGGAAGTTTATTTAAAGAAGCTGGTTCTCAATGCTGGCCAGAAACAATAAAAAACTTGAGGTTTTTTTTATATATATATATATTTTGGATATTAGACCTTTGCCAGATGTAGGGTTGGTGAAAATCTTTTTCCAGTCTGTAGGCTGTCACTTTGTTCTATTGACAGTGTCTCCTGCCTTACAGAAGCTTCTCAGCCTCATGAGGACCCATTTATTAATGGTTGACCTTAAGGTCTGGGCTGTTAGTGTTCTGTTCAGGAAGTTGTCTCCTGTGCTAATGTGTCCCCACTTTTTCTTCTAACCAATTTAGTGTCTCTGGTTTTATGTTGAGGTCTTTAATCCACTTGGACTTGAGTTTTTTGCATGGTGACAAATATGGGTCCAATTGCATTTTTCTACATGTAGACATACAGTTAGACCAGCACCATTTGTTGAAGATGCTATCCTTTTTCCATTGAATAAATTTGGCTTCTTTGTCAAAAATCAAGTGACCATATGTGTGTGGAAAGAACTCAAGAAATTAAACACCACCAAAACAAATAACCCAATTGGGAAATGGGGCTCAGAACTAAACAGAAAATTCTCAACCGAGGAATATCAAATGGCTGAGAAACACTTAAAGAAATGCTCAATGTCTTTAATCATCAGAGAAATGAAAATAAAAATGACTCTGAGATTCCATCTTACACCCATTAGAATGGCTAAGATAAAAAATTCAAGTGGCACCACATGCTGGCTAGGATGTAGAGAAAGAGGAACATTACTTCATTGCTGGTGGGAATGCAAACTTGTACAACCACTTTAGAAATCTATCTGGAACTTTCTCAGAAAACTGGGAATAGGGCTTCCTCAAGACCCAGCTATTCCACTCCTTAAAATATACCCAGAAAATGCTCCAGCACACAACAATGACATATGCTCAACCATGTTCATAGCAGCTTTATTCATAATAGTCAGAACATGGAAACAGCCTAAGTGTCCCTCAGTTGAAGAATGGATAAACAAACTGTGGTAAATGTACACTATGGAATACTACTCAGCTATTAAAAACAAGGAAATCCCGAAATTTGTGGACAAATGGATGGGACTAGAGATGGTCATACTGAGTGAGCTAACCCATAAGCAGAAAGACTCACATGGTATATACTCACTTATAATTGGGCACTAGTCCAAAAGAAGTGTCCCATGAAAGTCTTCACTTACCAGGAGATTGGGATAGATGTGAAGACATCCTACTGAGACTCTAGGTTAGAGAAATATAGGATATGGGAAAATAGAAGGACCCAGAGGGTCCTAGAAACCTACAAGAAGAACATCGTGATGGGTGGGTTGGGGCCCAGGAGTGTCTGCTCAAACAATTGCACTAACCAAGGACAATACAATTAGTAAACATCGAACTCATACTCTGATCAAGCCAATGGACAGGATGTTCTCCACAGTTATGTGGAGAGTGGGGACTAACTGACATGAACTCTAGGGCCCCATATTTGATGATCTCTCCTTGGTGGGGAGCCCTCAGAGGCACTCAGAGGAAGGATAAGCAGGCTACCAAAATGAGACTTGATAGCCTATGACCATATAGTGGGGGAGGATGTCCCTCTAGGTCATAGACTTGGGGAGTAGAATAGGGTGAAAGCAGGAGGGAGGGAGGAATGGGAGGACACAAGTGATGGAATAACAATTTAGTTGTAATCTGAATAAATTAATACAATTTTAAAAAAGAAAAAAAACAATAAAAACAAAAACAGTCAACGAAAACTTTAATTTTTTTTAATGTCCTAAAGAATAGGTTAGAAAATACTGGGTTCTGTAATAATTATGGTCATCCTTCACATAAAATTACCCACAATTCATATAGTTTGTATCTTGAATTAGAAACAGTTGCACAATTCTTGCACAATTATATGCCCTTCTTCCTATGGGACCACAAAGTCCTGAGTAGGAAAAAGAAAATCATATGCATAACTTGAAAAGGACCCAGAGAAACTGACTCAGTCTGAACCCAGCATCACAGCCTTGGCTTTCACCGCAGCTTGTGCTGGTCAGCTAAGCAATATCAACAAAGCCACCACTGGCAGTTAATTTCTGCTGAGGGAAAAGGGCTGGTTCTTGTCCCTAACTACAACTATGATAAAGATGCAAGTTCACAAAAAAAAAAAAAAAATACTTGCTAACAAATACAGGTGAAAGGATGATGTTAGGAAAAAAATGCCATTTCCTTTAGCAGCATGACAAATGACTGAGATGGGAATCATCATTGGGTGCCAGGACCAATGAAAGGTTCAGAGGTAACAGAATACACACAGCCATATGATATCACAAGCCGCATATTAATTGCAAACAGAAAGCTACCGTTTGCGATGGAATACTCAAATGTCCACATTGACAGTACTACTGGGCAACAATGTGACTGACAGTCACCTCAGTGTCCTGCAATAAGAATCATCAACTGTGAGGTGTCTTTAAGGACCCAGCTTGAGTCTAATCACAAAAAAGAAATAATTTAAAATTTTCAGTATGGAGGACATTTTACAAGACAGTGTTTTGTATTCTTCAAGCGAATGATTCAATATCATTAAAATCAAATAAAAGGCCAAGAAAGTGTTCCAGATTAAACAAAGCCAGAATGACATAATTAAATGTAATGCAAAGACATTAGTCTCAAAATTTGTAATACTTATGTCAAAGTCATGTACAGATAATGTAATAGATTACATTATTAAATTAACATTACAGTTTAAGGGTGACATTGTAGGTAAATAGGAAAATGTCCTTATCCTTAGGGTTTCAACAGAGGAGGGCAGGAAGGGAGGGAGGGAGACAAAGAGAGGAAATGAGGAAGGCAGCAAGGTGAGACCCAACGAAAGGAGCAAGTCTGACAAATTGATAATAATTGAATGAAAGATATACAGTAGTCTTGCGTTTATCATCCCGGTGTATGTTTCAAGACCTCCGGTAGATATCTGAAAACATTGGTACTGCTGAACCCTAAACAGACTGGGTTTCTCCTTACACATACATACTTATGATAAAATTTAGTTCATTACATATAATAAGATAGCAGTGCGGCCTTGGGCACCCATTTCCTCCTGTTGTCTAAAGTCCCCAGACCTGCACCATGGCCTTCAGCACCAACCTAGAGTCAAGACTAGGAGTGGGGTGTGGGCAGCTCCTGAGAAAAACCTGACCTGACTGCTGAAAGCTGTAGCAACTGGCCCTCAAAGCCATCAACATCAACAAGGACTGGTATCTCATGAAGAACCACCTGGGATCCCATGAATGCAAACGCTGCCTGGCAATGAGGGAAGGTACCTGGACCACACCCACAGGTAGAAACATCAGACTAACCTGAGTCCCAGGTGAGCTGCCAAGGAGGCCAAGGAGGCTCCCTTCCCAGCCTGAACCAGGGAAGGTCAAGATGGAGGTGGAGAAGTTTGTGAAGGCTGGCCACCCTGACTACAAAGTGACCAAGCAGAGAGACACAGAGATGGTCCAGCAGAGCCTGCTGTTTCAGACTGACTACACTGAGGTTGCAGAGGGCATCATACACACCAGCACTTCATATCTGCCTTGAACAGAAGATTGAAGCCCCCAGGCAGCAGCAGTACTTGTTCATGGTGGCTGAGCCCTACAAGACCATCACCTTCAAGGTGCCTAGCTGGGAGACTGACAAGGCTGAGGGCAAGTTATGGACCCACTGGAACTGAGAGACCAAGCAGTTTTTTCTTTGGTTTCACTTTAAGATGGAGAAGCCCCTCAACCCCACCCAGCCTCCCAGCCAGACCACGAGGAGTCAATCACCGCCCCCACCATGTACTGACTCAGGAAAAGTCTTTACTCCTCACCCACCACTCTCTGATGCCTTGGCCTTACCTCCACCTGGTAGCCTGCCTCCCTTTAACTCCCCGCCATTTACCCCACTGACTCTGCTCCCTCAGGGCACCTTGAATCTCCTCAGGTGCATGTACCCAACGCCAGGGTCTACTACCATCATATGGGGTTTATCCTGTAGCACCAGGGGTGCAGCCACCAGCCGTTGGAGTGTACCCACCAGCACCAGGTGTCCACCCAACAGCTCTGGGGTTCCACCCTCCCCCATCAGCTGGAATTCATCCGCAGGTTCCAGGAGTACACCCACCTGCTCCTGCAGTCCACCCTCAGGCCCCTGGGTTCCCCCACAGCCACCAGGAGTTCACCCCTCAAATCCTGGGGTGCACCCAGCTCCTATGTGCCCATGCTAAGGCCTCCACTTCCCTCAGTGGGCCTTGGGAACATGCCTCCCTCTCCCCGGGCACCTGAGCAGTAGCTTCATGTGTGTGGTCTTTTCCCATGGCCAGTCCTTGGAAGACTTTCTATTTTGTCTTGAGCCCATTAGATAGCCTCCCCGAAGTCTAAATAAAGATGTTAAATGCTAATAAATTGGAACAATTTCAGCAGCTCTCTATAATAAAGTGGATTATATCCATTCTGACTTAAGCCATTATAAAGCAAAATCAGTGTAATATGAGCACAAACATTGGGATATCATGTAATCAATCTAATAATCAGTAGTCTTCATAACTGAAACCAGTACCATGTGACTGAGAGGGAGGATATACACTATGTATACAGTAGACTAAAAAATAACTTACAATGTGGGTTGGATGGTGCAAATGAATATAATTTCAGCATGCTATTTATGTCAGCCTTCTAACTCTCCATTTAATGCTTATGACTATAGTTGATCATGGACAACTCAAATAATGTAAGCAAACACAGAGAAAGATGGAACTGTTGTTTAAATAACCTTTTCCTTTATACTTGAGGCTATTCAAAATAAAAAGTGTAAGACAGAAGACAAATCATTTTCTTCCCTTCACTCAATTAAAAAAAAAAATCTAACTGTAAAATGAAGCCTAAGAGATGGAGACTGACTGCACTTCATAGCAAAGGCTGATAACACTAAAATCAGACTTCTAAGGAAGCTATAGCAGTTCCTTCTAGAGAGATTTTATGGCTGATACTCAGTATGTGACTGCCTACAATAATTTCATGCCACAGTCATTCAAGATAAATGTCTAATCAAAAGCTGACATCTCAGTAACCCCTCCCTCTCAGGAATCTCTAATCATTAATTTACTTCAAGGATATTTATTATCTTATGATTAGTTGAGGCATCAAAAGAATAATGTAGCAAAATTTATATATTATTGATTGTCTATTAAACCACTAAAGTTTCAAAATTGGGTCAGCCAGGATACAGCAGTTAGTTGAGCTAACATTTAGTGCTTCTCAAAGTAACTTGAAATAGAAGCCAGTTTTTCCTTTTGGAATTTATTTCCTTTTTATTGAAAATAGATTCTTCTCTCATACAATACATCCTAACCAGCTTCCCCCAACACTCCTCTTAGCTCCTCCCCACCAACCCTTTCCTCCAGACCCACTCCCCCTCTGTTTCCTCTTCAGTAAAGAGCATCCCTCTAAGAGACAACAGACAAACAGGTCAAGACAAGTTACAATAAGACAAGGTGAAAGCCGTCATGTCAAGACTGGACAAGCCAACCCAATAGGATGAAAGGAGTCTCAAGACAAGAAGGAATTCAGAGTCCCCCCCTATGCCCACTGTTAAGAGACTCACAAAAGCACTAAGATAACAGCTAGAACACACAGACATGTAGAAGATCTGGTACAAAACCATGCAGACGTGGCTTGCCCTTTCAGTCTCCGTGAGCCCATGTGAAGCCTGCTTAGTTGGTGTGGTGGCTGTGTTCTCCTGGTGTCCTCCATCCCCTTAGATTGCTACAATGTTTCTTTGACCTCTTCTACAGGGTTCCCCAGCTCCAAGGGTAGGGGCTCAATGGAGACCTCCAATTTAGATTCTCTCTCTCTCTCTGCATGAGGTCTGCCTGTGGGTCTCTATACCTGCTTCCCAGAGGAAGCCTCTCTGATGGTGACTGGATGCGGCACCGATCTACGAATAGAGCAGAATAGCATCAGGAATCATGTACCTGATTTTTTGCCAGTCTTGTTTGGTTCTATCTTAGGTCTCTGGGTTATCCAGTCTTGGTTCCAGACCATGTACAGAGATTGGGCTCCCTGGCATTGGTTAGGCACTCCCGCAAGTTCTGAGCCATCATTGTCGCAGCACATCTTGCAGGCAGGACAGATTGTAAGTCGAGGGTTTTGTGGCTGGATTGGTGTCTAGGTTTCTCTTTCAGTAGACTTCACAGGATCTTCTTGCACCAAAAAGATTAAAACATGGGACTGACGTTTTCCAAGCCAACACCAGCTCAACCTCTCTACATTCAATGAGATGTCTGGAAGTTGTCCTCAACAATAGGACTTCGCTGTCAGTTTTCAGAGGGTGACCTTCTGGTCTAGCACCAGCTGAGTTGTTTAGGGATCCCTACTGGACCTCCATCGGAGGCAATTCAATGGAATGTAGCCAAATCTCACCACTGGAAGCCTTGTCTGGCTATGAAAGATGGCCAGTTTAGGTTCCGCACCCTCTATTACTAGGACTCCTCACTAGGGTTACCCTCATAGACTCCAGGATGTTTCCACTGCACTAGATTTCCACACCAGCCCCCAATGATCCTAATTCCAGATATCTATCCCCATGATCTCTCCCTCCATCCCCCACACCTGATCTCTTCCACTCCTGTCCCCACCAGCCCCAGTCCACCCACAACATTTATTTTGTTTCCCCTTCCCACAGAGATTCATGCCCCCTACACACTATAGTTCTCCTCCTTACCTAAACTCTCTGGGTCTGTGGGTTGTATCTTGATTATCATTTATTTAACAGTTAATATCCACTTCCAAGTGAATACATACATTTTTGTCTTTTTGGGTCTGTGTTACCTCAGTCGGGATGATTTTTTTTCCAGTTTCATCCATTTGTCTGCAAATTTCATGATGTGATTTTTTGTAACTGCTGAGTTGTATAAATCTACCACATTTTCTCTATCCATAGATTTTTATTAATTCCACATCTGAAAGATGCCTAATATCCAAAACATGTAAGAACTCAAAGAAACTAGACATCTTTTAAAAATCAAATGATCCAATAAAAATGAAATATCAGATCTAAACAAATAATTTTCAATAGAGGATTCTCAAATGCCTAAGAAACACTCCAAGAAATGTTTAACATCCTTAGCCATCAGCGAAGTGCAAATCAAAACTACTTTGAGATTCATAGTATACTTGTCAGAAGGACTAAGATCAATAACACAATTGGTAACTCATGCTGGCGAAGATGTGAAGCAACAGGAACGCTCCTCCATTGCTTGTGGGAGTACAAACATGTACAACCACTATGGAAATCAATGTGCTGGTTCCTCAAAAACTTGGGAATCAATCCACCTCAAGACCCAGCTATACCACTCTTGGGCATATGCAGAAAGAGAGAAAGAAAGAAAGAAAGAAAGAAAGACTGACTTTCCATCCTACCACAAGAACAATTGATCAACTATGTTCATTGCAGCTTTACCCATAATAGCCAGATATCAGAAGACAATTTTAATATTTGATCCATTTTAGACTAATTTCGTTTGCCAGGAACATAGGGTTCATGCGTACAAGGCTCTCTCATGGATTGATTGCAAGATTATTTTTTATTTGATTATTGGAAAGATGTTAGGGGGTCAAAAGATCTATCATAATAATTACATATCTTAGGCTTGTGACATGGCAAAGGTGAGGCAGTTACAAAGGAAGTTTTGAAACATAGTGCAAACTTAAATAAAATAAATGTTAGTTACTAATTTTGTGAATTCTTTATCTTTGCATTAAGTACAAACAAAACATGAGACCATCCTAAAACTACTCAAAGTTACTATTGCAATTACTATAGCTAATGTTTTTTTTAATCTGCACAAAAGCACTACTGAGATCCATGACTTAAAAATATAACTTAAGCAAAACCTCATGCTCCAGAACTGAATAATCCATATAACAAAAGAGCACAGTTATTATACTGAGTGATAATGTGTCTGTGTCCCTTCAACAATAAATGGAGATGTTTAATAATGGCACGAAAGGAACACTAGAATGATTAAATCACCTAAAATATTTAATTTTGTTGTAAGATTTTTAAAGGTAACAATGTGTCTTATTAATTAACAATTCTATCATTGGAAGTGTCTTTCTTCTTTTTTCTCATTTGCCCCATGATATCATGGGGCATGATAGGTAAATGCCTGCATATAGCATTGTCCTGCTAACCAGCATCAGGTTGTCTTTGTGAGTTGTTAAGGACCCATCTTCAATCTTGTTTTCTTGTTTCCTAACGTCTCTCTAAGAATGAGATGGAAGGAACCTATGGCTCATATACCTCAGTTGTTTCAACATGGGCTCTAGCAGTCTGTGATTTTACACACATGCCCTCTCTGTTATCAGCAATTGAAAAAGCCTATGAAAACACAGCTGTAGAAAAACTGAGGTATACATTAGTGGCTCCTATATTTGGTTGATCCCCTTTATTAAATTCTTAATCTTTTCAATATTTTTCTTTTCTTCTGTGGACACTTAATAACAAAGTCCCTGAAAATATGATCAAATTTATTGACTATAAAATTAGACATATGGATATCACAAAAACGTTATAGCTTTCAAGGAGAGAAGTAACCAGAAAATAATTACGGTAAAATGTATATGTGATTTATATCCCAGATGTTGCAATTTGGTTATTTAGAAAGGTTGAGATATAAAAAGCATGAATGCAGAAAATGAAAAAGATTACAGGTGTGTTGCAGAAGAGGTGACTTCACAAGAGCATTCACTCATTTCAGTAAATATAGGGCATAATTTTAAGTAAAAACTATAATACCAAAGGTCAAAGGTCAAAGATTATGAATTCCTAAGTCCCATCCTATTCTATATGTTCTCCCACCTCTTTACACTTCATAGTAAGAGTCAATGTTATTTATGTCTGTGCATTTTTCCAAAGAATTTTTACTCATTAAAAGAAACAAGTAAAACTACATATATATTTACCTCCCTCCAATTTGTTTAAGTGAAAATATGCTACACTTGAACTTATGAACTTATTTCCACTAAATGTACCTTAGATTATTTATTGAGCATCATTTATGTATCCAAATCCCTACAGAAAACCATAAAAAGGTGAACAGTTATTCCACTTCTATTCTTGCACCCCATAATCTAGAATTTGTCATAAGCTAAGTCATTAAGTGGCCTTATTTCTTCCAATGAACAATATTACAGTTAAAGAGTCACACTTGTGAGCAGGAATCTATCAAATGAATTAAAATAATAATAAAACAGACTGTCAAAATAGAATATAAGCTTTAAATTATTCAATAGAGTTAACTCCCAATCTCATAAATTGGGGTACATTAATGCAAATTTCCAAATGATTATGTAAGTCCTGTGCATCCAAACAGCAAAATGCTTCCTCAAATTTTATGTCTCTCAAAATGTGCTCATCAGAAACACACTTGGTGGTGTTTTTTCTTGTATTCCAAAAGTTGGTTTTATTTCAGGAAATGAGTTTAATCCCCAAATTTTCTTTTTACAAAGTCATGTGCTTTTGTTGTCTTGACAAATAATCCTATAACAATCAAAATGATCAAAATAATTTATTGATACCATTCTTTGAAGCAATAATCACTCAGAGGAGAACACTTGAAGTATTTTTAGTGAAGACTTTCAATGTAGAAAAGCCTTCAACTAATCTGTTTGATCTCTTTTTTTTTTTTTTTTTTTTTTTTTTTTTTTTTTTTCATCGTCTCCCTCAAAACAAGATAGGTGAGAGCTTTCAAGGGAAAAAGGATGATAATTCTCCGGAAGAAGAATACAGAGTTGATGTTCATCTACTCTGATTGAATGGAAACAGAGGGAAACAAATAGAAGAGGAACTCTGAGTTTTCCACTTGCAAATGGCACATTCTCTTCATTCTACAGGCTGCCTTTAGTCACTGTGTAGCATATGAAAATAGGAAGAAACCATCAAATAATGAACACATGTGGATGAGTCATAAGAAAATTATTTGGAAAAATGAAATCACTGACATTGTAAACAGAAAGAACTATCTGTTTTAAATATGATCCTAGTTGTCTTGAATTATTTTGCCTTCTCTGTTAAATGAAGTCACCTCCAAACACAATTTCTGATCTAAGGATCAGGAAAATCATTTTTATTTGATTACTTTAGTACATCATCAGGCATATTTTATGGTAGTTTAGATATCCACTCCAACAGGAGCTGAGTAAAATGTTCTTTCCATGTATTTTAGCAATCTTTTCTGCTCCTCTTAACTAGCAGCTATAAGGTTACACACACACACACACACACACACACACACACACACACACACACTATACTTCTAAAGCCATTTCAAACCCCATTAGAATCCTCTGTTGAAAATTTGGGAGTTTCCAAAATGACTAGTCCATTCCCCAGTATCTATTCACAAGCCCCACTGTCCCAGGGAAGGTCATGGTTTGTTGATTGCAGAACTCATGGCAGTCAGGAATGCATCAAGTAGATGAGAGAAATGGCAGAATGTCTAGAAGAAAGCATCGGGACTGTTTCTATCATCATATACCCCCACTGATTGTAAAACATAGCAATAATTTTGTAGCAAGGTTGAGTTCATTAAACAAAAGTCAAATTGGTGTTGATGGTCATGTGTTGACAGACCTGATACTTCATTTCATTGAGACAGTGCACAGCAGCATCTTCACTATATTAGTTAGACGGGGTCTGTGTCTATTTCTCAGCTCTCTGAGAATCTATAGTTTGACTGAACTACTCAATGTGGAGTTCTGATATTTAAAACTAGAATCCCTCATTAGTAAACTCTACCTCCCAGACTTGTTGTGAAGCTCAAAAGAAGAACTGCTAATCATCAATTAATATAGGCTGAAAATAGAAAGCATTTAAACTTTCATTCATGGGAAAGACTGATATCATCCTATGAGAAATATATCTTACTCTTTAATTTACTTTCATCAAGTGTCCACTCTTTATATCATTATATATAATTTATAGTCACTTAGAAAGAGTGAACAGTAGATAGATGATAGATAGATAAATAGATAGATAGGTAGATAGATAGATAGTAAAGGTAGGGATAGCCATATAGACAGATATATAGATATATACAGTTAGATGATATATACATACATATAGATACATACAAACACATAGATAGATGATTGATACATAGAGAGATAGATAGATAAAAAATATATCCAGATATTTCACTAAAAAATTCAGGTCAAATTTTCATCATAGTTTTATTTATACTTGTCAATTCCAGCAGTGCTGCAATGTTACCTGGTTCTGAGTCTATTGTAGGTATGAGAATCTAGACCACAGGTACCACATGTCATTTCTTATTGTACTACCACTGAACTGACATATAGTGGCCAGGAAATATATGCTCACTGAAATAAACCAAATCACAATAAGAAGAGCAACTGTCTGAGCCTTGCACTAGCCTTCCTGCTGTTTATTAGCAGAGGGATCTTGTGTATGAATAAAGAAGCTTGCCCTGGTCTATAGCTGTCTCACATTACTAACTTGTAGACATTTTACATTTTTAAATGATTATTACATTAACTCCATACAATATAAAAACCATGACTATAAAAATGATACTATTTTACTGAAAGGAGAGCTAATTTTCTTTAAACCTAAATTGATCCACTTTCCTTTATGGTTGCTTAAAGAGTAAATCTGCATGTACAGTATCGCTGCACCTAAAGAAGGAAATCTGTACTGTGCACTACTACTGTTTACATCTGTGTTTGCATCAGTATGAAGAGACGCCCTGTCACTCTTCTTGAGAAGTCAAGTTTACTTTTCCTAAGTTGTTACTGGATGATTCACGAGCAGTAGCATGAAAGCAAAATTAAGCGTGGGGAAAAGGGCAAATGCTGACTTCCCTCTGAAATGATCACCCCTTACATAATAATGTTAGTTCCAGTGGCACTTCTGGGAAACTTCTATAAAAGAGAATTGGAACAGAATTTATTGAGATGATGCTTAATTATCTGAATTATGAAGCCACCAAGCCATTTAGAACGGATAGACATGTTATGAATCTGTCTTCCTAACTGCCCTCAATTAGTCACAGACACTGTTCCAAAAGTAATGTGCTATATGACATAGATTCCAGCTGAATGCTGTGGACAGGCTAAAACTTCAACTTCCTCCCAATTTTTATCTTTGCAATTTCATTCCCTGTAGAATTACACTACTACCTAACATGCCTTGAATAGAGAAAAGCACTGATTATTCTAACATATCAAATGACATGAGATTTCTGGTGTTTGCTTCCATATGGCAGCCAGCAGGATGCGGAATGCTTCTGACTAAACTCATCAAAAGATGAACTGATTTACAATTGAGATCAGGATTTCCTTCAGGAGTTTCACTTGAAATTAATAAAATCATGTTGTGAACATAGATCAAAGTTCCACAGGTGACCATGCTAACCTGGACACTCTTTTCTTGTAAACTCAATGCTTCTAGACAAATTGAGAGATTAACAGAGATTCTGGCAAGAACTGGCTGCTTGTTTGTCTGTCCATTACTTACATTACTGAGAATGCAAATTGGTTCAAGTCATGAGGTTTCTTTTTAAAACAAGAATCAATCCTATGGAAGAGCCACAGCCCTTAAGTGTTTACACTACTGTTGTGCTTAGAATGTGAACTGCTCCCACAGTCATGCTTATAGGGATTGTTTCCCAGCTAGATCACTATTTTGAAGATCATGTAGTTTTAAGAAGTGAGTCTTAACCCATCCTTCAACTGAGGGACATTTAGGTTGTTTCCAGGTTCTGGCTATTATGAATAAGTCCTTGTTATGTGGTGGAGCGTCTTCTGGGTATATTCCAAGGAGTGGAATAGCTGGGTCTTGAGGAAGCCCTATTCCCAATTTTCTGAGAAAGTGCCAGATAGATTTCCAAAGTGGTTGTACAAGTTTGCATTCCCACCAGCAATGAAGGAGTGTTTCCTTTTCTCCACATCCTTGTCAGCATGTGGTGTCAGTTGAGTTTTTGATCTTAGCCATTCTGATGGGTGTAAGATGGAATCTTAGAGTTGTTTTGATTTGAATTTCTCTGATAACTAAAGATGTTGCGCATTTCTTTAAGTATTCCTCAGCCATTCGATATTCCTGTTTAGAATTCTCTGTTTAGTTCTGAGCCCCATTTCTCAATTGGGTTGTTTTGCTTGGTGGTGTTTAATTTCTTGAAATATTTATACCTTTACACTATGGAATACTACTCATCCATTAAAAACAAGGAAATCCCGAAATGTGTGGACAAATGGATGGAACTAGAAATGATCATACTGAGTGAGTTAACCCAGAAGCAGAAAAACTCACAGGGTATATATTCACTTATAATTGTGTACTAGCCCAAGAGGCATGTCCCATGAAAGTCTTCTCTTACCAAGAGATTGAGATAGATGTGAGTACATCATTTTGGGACTCTAGATGAGAGAAATATGGGAGAATGGAGAAATAGAAGGATCCAGTGGGTCCTAGAAACCTACAGGGAGAACATCAGGACAGGCGGAACTGGGCCCAGGGGTTCTGCTCAAACTACTGCACCAACCATGGACAATACTTGCAGTAAACAGTGAACCTCTACTCAGATCTAGCCAATGGACAGGACATTCTCCGCACTTGAGTGGGAAGACTGAACTGACTCTGACACAAACTCTGATGCCCCATATTTGACCACTTCCCTTTGCAGAGTGAGGCCTGGTGGCATTCAGAGAAAGGATAGGCAGGCTACCAAGATGAGACTTGATAGCCTATGACCATACAATGGGGGAGGAAGTCCCCCTCGGTCATTGATATAGGGGAGGGGAATAGGGTGAAAGTGGGAGGAAGGGAGGAAAGGGAGGATACAAGGGATAGGATAACAAAATGAGATGTAATCGGAATAAATTTTTTTATTAATTTATTCTTGTTACATCTCAATGGTTATCCCATCCCTTGTATCCTCCCATTCCTCCCTCCCTCCCATTTTCCCCTTACTCCTCTCCCCTATGACTGTGACTGAGGGGGACTTCCTCCCCCTTTATATGCTCATTGGCTATCAAGTCTCTTCTTATTGGCCTGCTATCCTTCCTCTGAGTGAATAAATTAATTAAATAAAAATTTTAAAAAGAACCTAGTATTAAAAGAAAAGTGAATTTTGTGTGAAAGAAGACCCCAGTTGCAGAGCATGCTCATTCTTACACGTGCTGCTCCCTTGTCTGACAGGGTGTGAATAGCAGCTGCCTCATGCTCCCTCTGCCATGGGTAAAGCTGCTTTGCTCTGCCCATCTTTGTTAATAAAGTATTAAAGGAATTTTTACTTTCCCAGATACAAACCCAAACAGATGATGTGCAAGAACAAATGTGACAAAGAGTACAGTTTATAGTGATAAAAAGAGGACTCACTTTACTCACTATTCAGAAAGCTTATTTCACAGAACTTGATAGACTTACCAAGATATGTCTTCCTTACTGAGTGTCAAAGCATCAAAAGTAATACTCGTAAAGAAAATGTCAACACACAGGTTAGATAATGGACACATTGTAATAATTCTAGATGAAGAAATTTTCATACCCCATGACTATGACTTAATCTGAAGACAGAAAAAAATATTGATTTCTTTGAAGTCATCACAAGACATCATTGCACATGATGTCACTGTTACAACTAAGCATCTACAAAAGGCTTAAAACACGGGGTTAGATGATAAATTTTATTGGCATTTATTAGGTGTTATATAATGATTGATGTATATTTAATAACTATATACAATTAGAGCTTTAGGATCCACACATATATATGTATTTTATATGCTCTCTAAAAACACATAAATCACAAATGAGAAAGAATCCTGTGTTCACCCCATACTCATGAGTATTGAGTCTCCTTCTTAATTAATAGAGGAAAAAAAAAATAAAGGCTGTCTCAGCTGTCACTTCTACTTGTCCCAGTTTGCAAGTCTGTTCTTGCAGAGTCATTTTTCAAAACCAGCAATAGTTTAGCATTCCAATGACTGATAAGCCAGGGAGATTTCCATACTGCTGCAGGCTCTGTTGATGCCTCAACATGCAGGACAGGCACTATTGACTTATAAGAATTGAGTCTGATGGCCTCAGAGGTGGAGAAGCCTCAAACCAATGAAACCCATCAACTTTCTATGAGTTAAAATATATATATATGGCAAACACAAAATTGGAGTCAGGGGTCTCTCTGTCCATTGAGTAGAGCTATTGTTTTCCCCCAAAAAAATATAAATTCGCAACTTATATTTTTCACCCACACTAGAAACTTATAATGTAACACACAAATTATTTTTTACTCAAGAAAATATTACTACTAGAAAAAGATACTTCAGATCATGCAGTGACTAAGTTAACATGATGACTCTGTAGGACCTTTGTGATGAGATGTTAAATTCAGCTATGGATCTCTATGTCAAAATGTCTGTTAAATATGATTTGATCACGTAAACTGGATATGCATGTATAATTAAGTTGCATTAAAATAAAAGGGAAATCTACAAATAAGCACTCAGGTGGTGATCTGTAAGTATTCATTTTAAATTTTCTACAAAAGCAGCTTTTTTTTTTTTAATCAGCACTAACATTTAAAAGCATAATAGTTTTTGCAATTGTCAGACATTAAGAGTTTCCTTTAATAGACAGCGGGCGGGCCCCAACTACATGCTATCAGGAAGGGGGAAATCTCACAGGGTACCAACCCTAAATAAAACCTACAGGCAACTAAGGAATGCTGAAAACCAATGAAAATACCGGGGAACCGTCCCTCAATTGCTATGCAATTTACCAAGTTGCCAACCCTGAAATCATACACATACAAAGAGTATTACATGGAATCAGTATACAGTACTTATATATGTGAGGATGAGTATATATGTATGTATATATATATATATATATATATATATATATATATATATATATCATACAACAATAATTACAGAGAAGTGGCCAGGAGCCATGTATGAATTTGAGAGAGAGCAAGATGGAGGATACATGGGAAGATTGAGAGAGAAAAGGGAAAACAGTCAGTTGATGTAATATTTTAATCTTGTAATTAAAAATTGAGGTAGCCACAGACATCTCAAAACTGTTAGAAGGGAGAGAATTATTGTTTCGCAGAAATGAACACCCTAAATGGTTATCCAATACCAAGAGGTCAGCCCTAAAAATGTGCATATAAGCAACACTAAACACACTCAACAGATTGTTTTTCCATAGTTATTTGTATTGTTTGAATACAAATAACAACAATAATTAATGAATTAACGCCATGTACTTTAAAAGAAGTAGAGAGCGAGGAACATGGGTGTGTTTGAAGGGAGGGGAAATGATGTAATTAAATTTAATTAGTTTCATTAAAATGAAAAAGTATTGACTTATCAGTGAACATCTATGAATCCCTTAAAGTTGTTCAGATTAAAAACCAAAAAATTAATTTAGTTCAAAATGTTTTATGTAAATAAAACACTGAGTTTGCATCAAGTAATCAAATTTTATCTCTTTATTCTGACTCCATGAAAACCTCTTAATGATAAAACTAGAAAAATCAAAATTTCCACCAAAAAATTAGCATTCTAGATCATATCTTAATTTCAAAAATGACTAAGCTAGGTGGCATATCATGATTCTTTCCAAGCCTGTACTTTAAATCTGAGTATTCTCATATTTAGAATGTACATTTACTTACCATGTAAACTATATGTGCTGTTGTTGAAAACTAGTAAATGCTAAAAAACAAAAACAAACAAACAAACAAAAAACAAAAAAAAAATGTGGTTCCCTTGTGCCTTCAATTTTCACCATATTTTATTATATTCCAGATTTTTATTTTGTTAAAGACACACCACAAAAAAAAAGTAGCGATGATTGATTGAAAATGTTATGAAGAAGCTGAATAATGAAGTAAAATATTAATTGAGGACGGGGATGTATATATGTCCATTTCACCAATGCATAACCTGATTTAACATATGTTTTCCTATTCAGAATTTTTTCTTAGCAGAAATTGTACAGGTATCTCTCAAGACTCCATAAAAGAACTTTAGAATCTATATGTTGAATTTATTTGCAGTTCAAGCAGCCTGAAATTTAAGGTAGCATCAAATGAAATTTTCTTTCTTTCTTTTTATTTATTATAATTTGTTCAGATTACATCACGATTGTTATCCCCTTGTTAGTATCTTCACTTTCCCACCCTCCCTCACTCTTCCCCCCATTTCCTTCCCCTAGATATCTAACAAAAGGGACCTCCTCCCCCACCATATGATCCCAGCCTATCAGGTCTCATCTGGATAGCCTGCTTCCCCTTCCTCTGTGTTCCCGCTGGGAGGAGTGCTGAGAGTAGTATGGAAGAACAAAGGATGGGCAGACCTAGACTGTTCAGGAGCCCCACAAGGGACCATCAAGCCAGGCGCATCTGAATGGGGGCAGGGGGCTGCACATACTGTTGCCCCAACCATGGACAATGCGTGCAGTAAACCTAGACCCCAGGTTCAGATGCAGCCAACGGACAGCTCATTCTCCATTGTTGTGGAGAGAGTGCGGACTGCCTCTGACATGACCCTTTTCTATTGCCACCACCTAACTATTCATTGGTGAAAGGGTGAATTATAAATTTGTTGAGGTTTGAAAACTCTTTTATTGTTGTTTATGTCTTTTATAAAGAAGAGTAGAGGGAATGAAGGAAGGAAGGAGAGAGGGGAGAGAGAGAAAGAAAGAAAGAAAGAAAGAAAGAAAGAAAGAAAGAAAGAAAGAAAGAAAAAGAAAGGAAGGAAGGAAATGTCACATTTCACAAGAATTCAGCACACAAGTCTGGCTGGAAGCAGCATACAAATGTTGCTCATTATCACTTACAGATTAAAATGGAAGAACATTGAGTGCAAAGACTTCTGACCAATATTGATTTTCTTCTTCCCTGGGGAGCTCCTAAATTTACTATTTTCCATTTGTACATCTCTGTTATTTTTTTCTTATCATTAAACATACCAAGTGAATTTGACTGGTTATCCACAGCTAAGAGGCTTTATGCCACTCAGATTTAATAAGAAGCAAATGTTTTACAGATAATAAGATATTTGTATATTTGATGGTAATAAGGTAAGATGAAAACATTTTATGACACATGAACAAATTATGTAGAAAACAATCTGCAGAAGATGACCTGGAAAATATATACCAGGGATGCACAATTCTGGCTGATTGAAGGAAATATATATTCTTGGGGGGGGGGGAAGGATTTATAAATTTTTAACACAAAGAATCTATTTCTTTTTTTTTTTTCTCTCAAAAAGTGTCAATAAGGGGGATCCAAGATGGCGGCGAGCAGTGTGGACCGTGTTTGGAGGCTCCAGTGAACAATTCAGGGAATTGCACAGATTTCTGAGCCAGGAACACCGGGGTCCCCACACCACGGCAGCAGGAGTGCTCCACGGTTCGGAGGGACCAGAGTGCAGAGGACCTGCATGCCCCTGCACATAGGAGGAGGTGGATTTTCTCAGATCGGAGCAGCAGCGGCAGAGGCAGAGGCAGCAGCAGCAGAGGCAGCAGCAGCAGCGGCACCAGCAGCGGTGGCTGAGGTTTGCAGCTCATAGCCTTCTGGTGGAGGCGATTGGTGTGGTGGCCGGTGGGAGTTGCTGCAGGAGAGGGGACTCTGGGCAGGATTTGGGTCGCGTGATGCCTTCAGACCCAGACTGGATTCAGCAGACAGTTCGGCCCCAGAGTACCGGTTTCTGACCCAGCCCAGCAAGCAATTCTGCCCGAGGCACTAACTCAGCATGGCCACAGCTTCCCTGCTGTGTTGCAGGCTTGGCGGAGCGCTCAGTTCCACCCTAGGCACCACCTCAGCTCAGGGGCAGCTCCCCTGCGGTGACGCAGTCTGGGCGGAACGCTCGGTTCCACCACTGGCGCTGGCTCAGCGCACCCGCAGTTCTTCTGCTGTGATGCAGGTTGGGTGGAGTGCTCAGTTCCACCACTGGCACTGACTCAACAAATGGTGCTGGTCTAACTGGAGGTTTATGTGTAAAAAAATGCAACTGGACCCATATTTGTCACCTTGCACAAAACTCAAATCCAAGTGGATTAAAGACCTCAACATAAAACCGGAGACACTAAGTCACTTAGAAGAAAAAGAGGGGAAGACCCTGGAACATATTGGCATAGGAGACAACTTCCTGAACAGAACACCAACGGCCAGGCCTTAATGTCAACCATTAATAAATGGGACCTCATGAGGCTGAGAAGCTTCTGTAAGGCAGGAGACACTGTCGAGAGAACAAAGCGACAGCCTACAGACTGGGAAAAGATCTTCACCAACTCTACATCTGACAAAGGTCTACTATCCAAAATATATAAAGAACTCAAGAAATTAAACACCACCAAACCAAATAACCCAATTGAGAAATAGGGCTTGGAACTAAACAGAGAATTCTCAACAGAGGAATATCAAATGGCTGAGAAACACTTAAAGAAATGCTCAACCTCCTTAGTCATCAGGGAAATGCAAATCAAAACAACTCTGAGATTCCATCTTACACCCATCACAATGGCTAAGATCAAAAATTCAAGGGACACCACATGCTGGTGAGGATGTGGGGAGAGAGGAACACTCCTTCATTGCTGGTGGGAATGCAAACTAGCACAGCCACTTTGGTAATCTATCTGGTGCTATCTCAGAAAAATGGGAATAGGGCTTCCTCAAGACCCAGCTATTCCACTCCTTGAAATATACCCAGAAGATGCTCCAGCACACAACAAGAAAATTTGCTCAACCATGTTCATAGCAGCCTTATTCATAATAGCCAGAACATGGGAACAGCCTAAGTGTCCCTCAGTAGAAGAATGGATAAAGAAACTGTGGTACATATACACTATGGAATACTACTCAGCTATTAAAAACAAGGAATTCCCGAAATTTGTGGATAAATGGATTGAGCTAGAAATTATCATAATGAGTGAGTTAACCCAGAAGCAGAAAGAATCAAATGGTATATATTCACTTGTATCTGCATACTAGCCCAAGGGGCATGTCCCACAAAATCCTTCACTTACCAGGAAACTGGGACAGAAGGGAGGACATCCTATTGGGACTCTAAATGAGAGAAGCAAGGAAGAATAGCAAAGTAGAAGGATCCAGAGGGTCCTAGAAACCTACAAGTAGAACATTATGATAGGCAGATTTGGGCACTGGGGTCCTGCTCAAACTAAGGCATCAGGCAAGGACAATATAGGTGGTAAACTTTAAACCCCTACCCAGATCTAGCCAATGGTCAGAACATTCTCCACAGTTGAGTGGAGAGTGGGATATGACTTTCTCACGTACTCTGGTGCCTCACATTTGACCATGTCCCCTGGAGGGGGAGACCTGATGGCACTCAGAGGAAGGACAGCAGGTTACCAAGAAGAGACTTGATACCCTATGAGCATATACAGGGGAACAGTCGTAGGGGAGGGGAATAATGGGAAAAATGGGAGGGAGGGAAGAATGGGAGGATACAAGGGATGGGATAAGCATTGAGATGTAACAAGAGTAAATCAATAAAAAAAAATGTTTTTTAAAAAGTGTCAATAAGCAATAAAAGTCATGTTTGACTTTTAGAACACAATGCTGGGCCTAGTTCCACAGAAAAACTTCAGAGATTGATAGCCCTTGCTGATCCCATTGTTTTCCAAGCTGATGTTAAGATATATCCATGAAAAGAGGCATTTTGAGGTCAGACTGATGAATTTTATAACTTTAGCTATATCTTCATATGCCGTGTGCTTCCTAAATTTCCTTGCTTCCCAACATTGGCCCCCTCTGTTATAAAATAGAGATGGTACTAAGTTCAAGGTGGCTGTGAGAACTGACTGAGGAAATATAATGAAACAACAACATAATAAGTGCTTGATAAGTAATAAAGATAATTATTTGGTAGTAAGAACAATAACAAACACAACGCCAATCACTTTAGTCATCACTGAGTGTTAGCACCTGTCAAGCGTCCAGATCACCAGAATGAATGCCCACAGCCACACATGAAACTTCCTGCTACTTTTTCTATTCATCATTAAGACAACTCAAGTACAGGGTTCACAAAGTCTCCAAGGTCATAACTACCACGCGACAGCATCTTGTAAGACTTCCATGTTTCATTCTGGATGATAATTTAATAATTACTGATTTTATCTATAGCAACCCTTTTTGAAAACTGTGTGTAGTATTTTAGAAACACATAAGGTAAAGAAATCTTCTGACTCCAAATGTCATGTTAATTGACATACTTCAAAGGATATTAATGAGGGGTAATACAAAATAAGCTAGTTGGAAAGCATGATATGAGATTGATTCCCTGGGGTATAGGTTGGCTTTTTTCCCATAGTATTTAAAGTGGGTTTGCCCTAATTAAAGCAAGAATCAGCACAGGCTTCTACACTCCTTGCACAGGGAATGAGAAGACATCATCAAAGCTTCAGCCTTGGTCCCTTAAACAATTTGTTTCTTCTCTTTAGAGTCCTGAAAGTACTCTTTGGCCATAAAAACATTTACTGGAATAAGAGATATAGTGGACATGAATAAAATTAATAAAAATCTTCTACAAAAAAAAATCTGCTTTCCTTAGGTAAGTGATATTCTGTTTTCTTTAAAATATTCATTATTCTTTTTTTTTTTTAACACCAGAGCTGAGAAAGTAGTCCAGCCTCTCATCCATGCTAAACAAACTCTCTACAACTGCCCTACATCTCCAACCCTCCTACTCCTTCTGGTAAGAATAAATAAGACCCAGTGCAATAGTCTAAGTCATAATTTCTCAAGTTTATTCTTCCAGTTAATGTGATATGTTAAGGAAAATAATTCTTTCACATCACAGAGTGCTTCGGTGAATTCAGACAACAATTTATTTTTGTTAAGCTTCTGGAGACTGCATCATCCTTTACATCAAATATGTGCGTCTATTTGCAGCTTCCCTTCTACCTTCATTGTCCTGGAAGGGCATGCAATTTATTTATGAGGCTTCAAGAGAGTTTGTGTCCCACTCAGACAACAGTCTCTGGATGACCACGTACAGAAAGAGGTGCTTTTCTGAGTTGCAAAGCTGTAATGCTTTGTTTTAGCGTGTTCCTCTCTTGGAATCTATACGATGATTGAGTTCATAATATAGCTCTACCCTGTGGGCAGCTTTCATGCTGATTTACAAGGTACAGAACTTTGAGTCTGTTCTGCTCTCGGGGTGTTATTAATCACAGTCTAGAAGGCGGAGGCTAACACTGAGGCAAGAACTCTCAGATCTGCAGCTGGAGCTCTGCTTCCTTCAAGGTCATTAGCTTTGGATCAGTTCACATTTCTGGGCATCAGTTTTCTGAACCACAAAATAAGAAGCTTAGAAAGAAGATTTCTGTGGAGCAGTTCCAGATCTAATTTCTATGGGTTTTAAGAGATGCTTAGACTTACATGTTTTGGCTCATAAAAATGAAAAGAAAAGTAAAAACTGCTTACTCATCAAAGACCGGCAAATTTCAGTTTAATAGTTCATAATACAATGGAGAAACAGTAGTAGTAATGGCTGTGTTACTTTTTGTACATATTGCCCTTCTGAAGTTATGTAATTATCGTAGGACAGCATATTCAGATGAACACATGTCAAAATTTCACATAGGGTACATGAATTGTAAGAAGGGATCATGTCTTACACTCACCAGACTTTGAGAAATTATTTAGTAGTCTCTCATTCAAACAACCTCCAGTAAGTGCCTCTTGGACATCTCTGTGACATACCAGCCATTTCTAATATTTATATTACACATTTAATTCTGCAGGAAATCATGAGGAGTAAAAGCCCTCGCTTCTGGTGCAAGACTTGTTTTAAAAATACTAAGTAGTACAATCAGAATTTGAACCTGGGTTTGAAGGCTTGGCGCCAAACAGTTTTCATTGCACTACAGACCCGTAGTCTATTTTTTACCTTGTTCCCATGTTTGTAATAAATCCATGGGCCAAAAGCGGTCCCAGAAATAGGTTTGGGGAAAGGAAGAAATGGCACACAAATGAGGTACTGTATAAGTGCCTCTCTCCACTCAGACTCATCGGGCCTGGCTGTCTCATATGTAGGGACATGTCTCTTACTTCTGCTACCCATTTGGCACCCCACATGATTCTTCACACCAGTTGCCCCTTCTTACCCTAGTCAATCGAGCAGTAATATCTCCGAAGCCTTTAATTCATCAGTAGTTTCTTGTTTTAGGACATTCATCCCCTTTCAGGTGCTCCTAATTGATTGTTCTGACTCTTTCCTGCTGAGATCATGACTGGCATTGCCACTAGCCAGTCGGCTTTCTGTTGCAGAGTAAAGGGCAGAATGTCTCTTTTGGCTCAGAGTCCCTCAGTGTGGGATTGGAGCCTGTGGTTACGCAATACATCACAGAAGGTGTACATGGTGAAAAACTGCTCATGGGGCAGCCAGGAAACGCAGAGAGAGGGGAAACGGCAATGGGCTCAGTTCTGGTTCGTTCCTCTGCTGCTGTTATAAAACACTGGCAAATGTAACTTGGGGGTTTTGTTAAGCTTACCCCTATAGATCATCATCATCATCATCATCAAGGAAAATAAGGGCAGGACCTCCAACCGAGAACCTGCTGCCAAGAACGGAAGCAGAGACTGACTAAGGGAGGCATGCTGCTTACTGGCTTGCTTCTGGGCTCCTCTTCAACTACTTTCTTATACAGCCTGGACCGACCACAGTGGGTTGGGCACTCCTACATTAACCAGCAATTACAAAAAATGCCCCCACTGACATGCCATAGGCCATCTATGCCAATTCTTCAACCAGGATTACCTCTTCTCAGATTTGGTCTTAAAAACTAACAAAACGAATCTGAAAAGTGTCCCAAAGTCTCATAAAGGCACACACCCCAAATGACCTAAATTTCTTCCTCTAGGTGCCACCTCCCAAAGTTTCTAATGTCCTTCACCTTGAGTACCACAACCACTGAACAACCTGTAGCATATGAGCTTGGGAAGACATTTAAATTTTTGATGTGCTGTAGTCATCAAGCCTCTCGCCTTGACGTCTTGTCCCTTCACAAGCAGAGACACAGCACAACCTGTTCAGTCAAGTAGCTGACAGCAAAAATCTCCAATAGTGACAGCATCTAGTGTTCAAGCACTTCACCTTTGTTACATCTCCATGCATTACCTATCAGAATAGTGTCACATACACTAAATTTACTTCTTTTACTCCTAAAAATTTAACATGAAGACAGCAGATAGCTAGAATTCAAGAGGCATCATTATTCTACAATTTCCCCAGCACATTATGCATCAAAATGGTTGACAAAAGAATGGTGTGTGATCTACAGTTGAACTGAAGAAGTGATCCCAATATAGTCCCCCACAGAAGTATGAAATACTCTTGGCTTACCAGCCCCATGACTGACATTACATCAAGACATGCTCTGAGGTCAAGTCTGAAAGGGAACTGCAACATAAAATGAACTATGACGACACAAAAGCAGAAAACTGGCATCCAGTGTAATTTCCATTGCTTCAGAATTGACAATAACTGTAATCTACTGTCTCAAAACCCCTTCATCATAAAAAATGATGGTACTGGGAGAGTGTCTACTATCCAGTTAACAGGGTTGTCCTCTCTGGGGTTGTACACCCTGGCTGAGGAAGGCACCTGGACATGTGCCTCCGTGTTTGGTTCAGTTAATAGACTGCAAGATACTAGCATTTTCTAGCCTCAAAAAAGCCAGGACTACTTAACATAACTGCCACTTCATTGAAATAAAATTTTTGCTTACACACTGAAAAATAACGATGTAGACTGTGTAAGCTCTAACTTCAGATTTAAAGTCTGGAAATAAAACCATCTTCAAATGCATAAAAAAACATGTGAAGATTTACTACAGAGTAGAAAAAGACCATGAAATGAACCAGAGTTTCAAAACAGACTTAAAATGGAAAGTTAATGGGGATTTATAGTCAATATGTCTATTTCTGTGACTAGACCAGGGGTCAGTGGTTAAGAGACAAGATCATACACCAGGTAGGCAATCTTCTGCTTTGTGCGTTAATTTTCCACATAGGCATGTTTTTAAAAAGTAAATGTTTTGTCATCAACTCTTGATGCACACAAATGAGTGTGTCTGTGTGTCTGTGTGTGTTGTCTTGTATGTGCACATGTGGAGGCCAGATGAAAACATCACACGTTCTCCTCTACCTTTCTCTGCCACATTGCCTTGACACATGGTCTCTCACTGAACTGGAGGCTCTGTGTTTCAGCTAAACTGGCTGGCCAGCAATCCCCAAGGATCTGTCTATATCTGAACTCCAAGGATGTGGTCATAGGCACATGCAGCCATGGCCAGAGTTTTACGTGAGTGCTGAGGACTAGAACTTATGTCTTTGTGTTTACCTGGGAAGTGTTCCTAACCATTGAGCCATCTCCATGGTAGTTATTTCTATTGATAAATATTGCTTTTGTATACCTGAAATGGATTCTCCAGGTCCTCTTTTTCAAGGTTTGAATTCCTTTGAATGAATCACTTAGTTGAATTCCCGCACTCTTACAGACAGAAATTTCAACACGTATATAAAAGAACAATCAAATAGCTCTCTCAATGCCTTCAGATGTTTTTCTTACCATGAACCATAATGCCATGGGCACATAGCTTCACTGCCTCAGTTTTCACCCAGGAGTTTGCATTTGCCAATAGCGAATACTGAAGAGCTCATGTGTTCTTGGCCTCATTCTTCTTGCATGTTAGTCTGTTTTCTCACTAGGTAACTGACAGTGAGTAATTTAGTGCCTGTAAAATAAACTTTTGTTTGAAAAGTAGAAATCTTGAGGATATAATAAGGAATAATGTTTGTTTAGAGAGAACAAGGTAGCAATTTCTCATTTCTATAGAGATTGGTGGAGTTCATTTTTGTGCTGTGTTGTAGGATGCAATAATGTATTTGGTCAGCTTTGTCCCCAAAGAGTTATTGACGGAATTGTTCCGAAGTTGTATTTTTCCGTTATTATAGTCACATAATAGAGTTCTCTCTTCAAACAAAAATATGCCGGGAAGAAATCCATTATGATGCTGTAATTAATGTCCTTCATCCAACGCAGGATAAAGAGTCAAAGCTGCAGCTCCAATCTTTCATCTGTGCTAGAAAAAAAAATCTATCTCTTGTTCCCAACCCACAGTACCCAGGAGGCCTGCCTCTGACACCTTCTTTCCTGAAAGGGAACTCCCACATAGCCTTCAGATATCTTTCAAGTTTTTTTTCCAAACCGTCTCCCACATTTTTCTATTGTCCAAAGCCCTTGTTCCCTCATTGATCTCCATCCTTTTGCTGCTTGTAACATTGAACACTAATCACTTCCTCCTTGCCATACTATCTCCTTGGCTGTGGGGTAACAGCTGGGATTTGCTTCTCTTGGTCTCACAGTTCTGTATTTATTCTTGGCCACCTCCATTAGTGACTGTTTTTACCTTTATCCTCTTAAATATTGTTATCTAATAATCTGATTTAAGTCTCTTCCCATTGAGAAGTCTTGTCCACTATTTTTATGTAGAAACATATAGATGAATATGTTAATTCCTGGCTATTCTCCTGAGTACATGGATCCAGTACAGCTAGATATCAACCAGGCCTCTCTAGACACTTCTTTCTTATTTGTCTCAATTGATATGTCCCCAGCTTTCTCCTAACTAAACTAGTTTCCTTCTCCTTTCCTTAATAATGTAACCATTCACTCAATGCACTCAAATGAGGGGTGAAAAATTAACTCCCTCTGAGACTTTTATACAAACACAGTGTGATAACATTTCAGCTTGACATTAATGAATAAATGGCACTGTGCAAGTTTGGGAAGAGAATGAAAGAACATTCTAAAAATGTAACAGGACTTTTTGAAAGTCCTTGGGCTGAGCATGCATTTTCATATGTTCTTTAATTTAAAGTTAATTTTTTAAATGAAAGACAACAATGGTAAGAAAATCATTGAGTTGTTTTGTGTTTAGAGACTGGTAAGAAACCAGGCTTGTTGAATTATAAGGGTAAAATGGGCACTTATGTGTGATGAAATAAACTGATACCATGTTGTAAAAGATTTTGTAGATTATCATAAAGCCTTAAAATTCATTATCAAAGCAGTATCAGGTCTCCCATGATCCTCAGCCAAATATCTTCTAAAGCAACTGTGGCCATCACGTTGCCTCTACTGGCTTCCAATTTTTCATTATATCATTCCTGAACCATTGTTGTGTGACTTCTCTCAAACAATCCTGTTGTGTGTGTTGTCAAAGTTCAAGGGTCTCTAATAGTATAGTATTTCCCTTATATGATTCTTTTTTTATTTTATTTTCTTCGTTTTCATTTCATCTCATGGTTATCTCATCCCTTATCATCCCATCCTCCTCCCTGCCATTTTTTCCCCTTACACTCCCCTCCCCTATCTGTGACTGAGGGGGACTTCCTTCCGCAGTATATGCTCATAGGGTATCAAGTCTATTCTTGGTAGCCTGCTATCCTTCCTCTGAGTGCTCCCAGGTCTCCCCATTCAGGGGACATGGTCAAATATGAGGCACCAGACTACGTGTGAAAGTCAGACCCCACTCTCCGCTCAACTTTGGAGAATGTCCTGTGCATTGGCTAGTACTGGGTAGGGGTTTGAAGTTTATGGCCTGTATTGTCCTTGGCTGGTGCCATAGTTTTAACAGAACCCCTGAGCCCAAATCTGCCTATCATAATGTTCTTTTTGTAGGTTTCTAGGATCCTCTGGATCCTTCAACTTTGCCATTTTCCCATGCTTCTCTCATCCAGAGTCCCAATAGGATGTCCTCCCCTCTATCCCAGTTTCCTGGTTAGTGAAGACTTTCATGAGACATGCCACTTGGGCTAGTATGCAGGTATAAGTGAGTATATATCATTTAACTCTTTCTTCTTCTGGGTTAACTCACTCACTCATGATCACTTCTAGCTCAATCCATTTGTCCACAAATTTCGGGAATTCCTTGTTTTTAATGGCTGAGTAGTATTCCATAGTGTAAATGGACCACAGTTTCATTATCCATTCTTCTACTGAGGGACACTTAGGCTGTTTCCATGTTCTGGCTATTATGAATAAGGCTTCTATAAACATGGTTGAGCAAAGGTTCTTGTTGTGTACTGGAGCATCTTCTGGTAATCAAAGGAGTGGATAGCTGGGTCTTGAGAAGCCCTATTCCCATTTTTCTGAGATAGCACCAGATAGATTACCAAAGTGGCTGTGCTAGTTTGCATTCCCACCAGCAATGAAGGAGTGTTTCTCTCTCTCCACATCCTCGCCAGCATATGGTGTCATTGAATTTTTGATCTTAGCCATTCTGATGGGTGTAAGATGGAATCTCAGAGTTGTTTTGATTTGCGTTTCCCTGTTGACTAAGGATGTTGAGTATTTCTTTAAGTGTTTCTCAGCCATTTGATATTCCTCTGTTGAGAATTCTCTCTGTTTAGTTCCAAGCCCCATTCTCATTGGGTTATTGTTTGGTGGTGTTTAATTTTTCTTGAGTTCTTTATATACTTTGGATATTAGACCTTTGTCAGATGTAGGGTTGGTGAAGATCTTTTCCCAGTCAGTAGGCTGTCACTTTGTTCTCTTGACAGTGTCTCCTGCCTTACAGAAGCTTCTCAGCCTAATGAGGTCCCATTTACTAATTGTTGACCTCAGGCCTGGGCTGTTGGTGTTCTGTTCAGGAAGTTGTCTCCAGTGCCAATATGTTCCAAGCTCTTCCCCACTTTTTCTTCTATCTGACTTAGTGTCTCTGATTTTATGTTGACGTAATTGATACACTTGGATTTAAGTTTTGTGCAAGGTGACAAATATGGGTCCAGTTGCATTTTTTTACACATAGACATCCAGTTAGACCAGCACCATTTGTTGAAGATGCTGTCCTTTTTTCATTGAATGGATCTGGCTTCTTTGTCAAAAATCAAGTGACCATATGTGTGTGGATTATATCTTGCTCTTCGAATTGATTCCACTGATCGACCAGCCTGTTGTTGTGCCAGTACCATGCTGTTTTAATTACTGTTGCTTTATAGAACAGCTTGAGATCAGGTATGGAGATTCCTCCGGAGGACCTTTTGCTATACAGGATTGGTTTTAGCTACCTGGGTTTTTTGTTTTTCCATATGAAGTTCAGAATTGAATTTTCAATGTCTTTAAAAAATTGTGTAGGTAGTTTGAGAGGGATTGCATTGAATCTATAGATTGCTCTTGGTAAGATGGCCATTTTTACTATGTTAATTCTCCCAATTCATGAGCAAGGAAGATCATTCCATCTTCTCATGTCATCTGCAATCTCTTTCTTCAGAGTTTTGAAATTTTTTTCAAACAAGTCCTTCACTTGCTTGGTTACAGGAACTCCTAGATATTTTATATTGCTTGTGGCTAATGTGAAGGTTTTGTGGTTCCTAATTTCTTCCTCTGCAAGCTTGTCATTTGTGTATAGGAAGGCTACAGACTTTTTTGAGTTAATTTTGTATCCAACCAATTTGCTGAGGGTGTTTATCAGCTGTTGGAGTTCTCTGGTGGAATTTTGAGGATCCCTCATGTAGACTATCATATCATCTGCAAATAGGGATAATTTATCTTCCTCCTTTCCCGTTTGGATCCCCTTGATCTCCTTTTGTTGTCTTATTGCTCTGGCTAGAACTTCGAGTACTATATTGAAGAGATATGGAGAGAGTGGGCAGCCTTGCCTTGTTCCCGATTTTAGAGGAATTTCCTTGAGTATCTCACCATTTACTTTGATTTTGGCTATTGGCTTGCTGTATATAGCCTTTATTATGTTGAGGAAAGTGCCTTGTATCCTCAATCTCTCCAAAACTTTAAACATGAATGAGTGTTGGATTTTATCAAATGCTTTCTCTGCATCTAAGGAGATGATTATGTGGTTTCTTATTTTCAGTTTGTTTATATGGTGGATTACATTGATGGATTTCCCTATATTAAACCATCCCTGCATGCCTGGAATGAAGCCGACTTGGTCATGATGAATGATATCTTTGACGTGTTCTTGTATTCTTTTTGCAAGTATTTTATTTAGTATTTTTGCATAGATGTTCATAAGAGAAATTGGTCTGAAATTCTCTTTCTTTGTAGGGTCTTTATGAGGTTTAGGTATCAATGTGACTATGGCCTCATGGAATGAATTTGGTAATGTTCCATCCATTTCTATCTTTTGGAGTAGCTTGAAGAGTATTAGTATTTGCTCACCCTTGAAGGTCTGGTAGAATCATGCACTGAAACCATCTGGCCCTGGGCTTTTTTTGGTTGGGAGACTATCAATGATTGCTTCTATTTCTGTAGGGGAAATGAGACTATTTAGCTTGTTTATCTGTTCTTCACTCAACTTTGGCAAGTGAAATTGATCAAGAAAATTGTCCATTTCCCTTAGATTTTCAAATTTTGTGGCGTATATGCCTTCGAAGTAGTATCTTATGATTCTTTGTATTTCTTCAGTGTCTGTTGTCATGTCTCCCTTTTCATTTCTGATTTTGTTGATTTCAATACTGTCTCTCTGCCTTTTAGTTAGTTTGGCTCATGGTTTGTCTATCTTGTTGATTTTCTGAAAGAACCAGCTCTTGGGTTTGTTGATTCTTTGGACTGTTTTCTTAGTTTCTAATTTGTTAATTTCAGCCCTGAGTTTGAATATTTCCAGATGTCCACTTCTCTTGGGTGTTTCTGCTTCATTTTTTTTTCTAGGGCTTCCAGTTGTGTCATTAAGATGCTTATGTGCGATGTTTCCAATTTTTTTTAAAGGCACTTAGTGCTATGAATTTTCCTCTTAGCACTGCTTCAATGTATCCCACAAATTTGGGTATGTTGTTTCTTTATTTTCATTGAATTTCAGCAAGTTCTTGATTTCTTTCTTTATTTCTTCCCTGACACAGGAGTCATTTAGCAGAGAGTTGTTCAGTTTCCTCGTACATGTAGGCTTTTTGTTATTTCTGTTGTTGTTGAATTGCAGCCTAAGACCATAGTGATCTGCTAGGATACAAGGTATTAATTTCAATCCTCTTGTATCTATTGAGGCTTGCTTTGTGACCTACAATGTGATCAATTTTGGAGAAGGTACCATGGGGTGCAGAGAAGAAGGTATATTCTTTCTTGTTTGGTTGAAAAGTTCTATAGATATCTGTTAGATCCACTTGATTCATGGCATTGGTTAATGATGTTATTTCTCAGCTTAGTTTCTGTTTCAATGACCTATCCTTCAGTGAGAGTGGGATGCTGAAGTCTCCCACTATTATTCTTTGCAGATCTATGTGAGGTTTAAGCTTCATTAGCAGATCTTTTACAAATGTGGGTGCCCTTGTATTGGGAGCATAGATGTTCAGAATTGTGATGTCATCTTGGTTGACTTTACCTCTGATGGGTATGAAGTGTCCTTCCTCATCCCTTTTGATTAATTTTGGTTGAAAGTCTATTTTGTTCAATATTAAAATGGCTATGCCTGCTTGCTTCTTGTGACCATTTGCTTGGAATATTTTTTCCAACCCTTTTACCCTTAGGTGATGCCTTTCGTTATGGGTGAGATGTGTTTCTTGGATGCAGAAGAATGTTGGATCTTGTTTATGCATCCATTCAGTTAGTCTGTGTCTTTTCATTGGAGAATTGAGACCATTGATGTTGAGAGATATTAATGACCAGTAACTGTTAAGAGACTTAATTTTGATGTTGTTTCTGGTTGAGCATTTGTGTAGTTGTGTTTTTGCCATGGGATAGTTATCTATTTTCTGAATAGTTTTGGTTGTAGCTTGACTCTTTGAGATGGAGTGTTCCTTCTAGTACCTTCTGTAAAGCTGGATTTGTAAATAGGTACTGTTTGAATTTGTTTTTGTCATGGAATATTTTGTTTTCTCCACCAATGAGTATTGATAGTTTTGCTGGGTAAAGTAGTCTGGCCAGACATTTGTGGTCTCTTAGGGTTTGCAGGATCTCTGTCCAGGCCCTTCTGGCTTTTATGGTCTTAGCTGAGAAGTCGCGTGTAATTCTGATAGGTTTGCCATTAAATGTTATTTGGCCCTTTTCCCTTGCAGCTTTTAATATTTTTTCTTTGTTCTGTATGTTTTGTGTTTTGATTATTATGTGACGGGCAGTTTTTCTTTTCTGGTCAATTCTATTTGGTGTTCTGTAGGCCTCTCGTATGCTTATAGGCATGTCTTTCTTTAGATTGGGGAAATTTTCTTCTATGATTTTGTTGAGAATAGTTTCTGGGCCTTGGAGTCTGATATCTTCTCTTTCTTCAATACCTATTATCCTCAGATTTCTTCTTTTCATGGTGTCCTTGATTTCTTGGATGTTTTGTGCCAGATTTTTCCAGATTTAGCATTTTCTTTAATTGTTGCTTCAAGATCTGTGATTGTATCTTCTAGACCTGAGATTTTTTTCCTCCATTTCTTGGATTCTGTTAGAAAAGCTCGCCTCTGTGTTGCTTGCCTTCTTCTCTGAGGTCTCACATTCTCGTTTTTTTTCTGTCGGTGTGTTTATCATTGAATCCATTTTCATCCTCAGATCTTGATCTGATTTTTTGATTTCTTTCATTTGATTGTTTGTATATTCCTGAGTTTCTTCCATTGCCTCTTCATAGGTCTTCAGAGCTTGAACTGTTTCATTGATTTCTTTTGTCTGGTTGTTTGTATTTTCCTGAAAATTTTCCAGTTCCACTCTCTGGGCTTCTTTTATGTCTCTCACCTGTTTGGCTGCATCTTTCTGCATTTAATTATGAATTGTATTTGTTTCCTTCATTACCATCCTCATTACTAAGAATTTGAGGTCATTTTCTTATATTTCCTTTGTGTTTGAGTTTTCTGGGTCGTTTTCTTTGGGATAGCTGGGATTTGGAGACACCATAATGTTTTGGGTTTTATTGTGTATGCTTTTACACTGTCGTTTAGACATCTTAACATCTCTGGTTTTGTTGGGTAGCTTCCAGAGTTGTGTGGAGGGAGTCCGATGATAGATTCACCTGCTTTTCTCACAATTTCCTCAGGATGGAATCTCTGATGCTTCACTGGTGTGGATGGCAGGAGGCTAACCCTGTTGTTTTGGACTCTCACAGCCAGTGATCCTCAGCTCCCTTGTACTGTGGGTCCTGCAAGTGTTCTGGTCTCCAAATGTGCACTAGATCAGGCCAAAGTGTCCATAGCCTCCTGGGTCCCCTGCCAAGACCAGGCAGGGACACTGGGCCCATACCACATGCCAAGCTCCACTAGATACTCAGGGCCCAAACTGTCGGCCAAGCTCAGTTAGGGACTCTGGACCCAAAGCATGTGCCGTGGTCAATTATAGTCTCAGGGCCCGAACCTTCTGCAAAGGTCAGCCAGGAATTCTGGACCCAAACTGCACACAGGGTCCAACCAGAGTCTCAGGGCCAGGACTGCACAAAAAGCTCAGCTAGAATCTCTGGGCCCAATCTGCCCGCCAAGCACACTTAGGATCTCTGGCCCCAAACCACACACCGGGCTCAGCCAAAGTCTCTGGGGTAGAATTGCTCACCAAGCTCAGCCAGGGTCTCTGGACCCAAACTGTGCACTGAATTCAGCCTGGGACTCAGGGCCTAAACTGTGCGGAGAGTCCAGGCAGAGTCTCAGTGCCACGATTGCAAGCAAAATTCAGCTAGAGTTTCTGGGCCCAATCTGCCCGCCAAGTCCAGCTAGGGACTCTGGGCCGAACCTGTTCGATGAGCTCAGCCTGTGTCACAGCAGCAGAACTGCGCACGGAGCTGAGCTTGGATCTAAGGGGATAAAATGCACGCTGAGCTCAGCTAGTGTCTCAGCAGTGGAACTGTGCTCTTAGCTAAGCTAGAGTCTCTGGCAGAACTGCTCGCTGAGCTAAGCTAGCGTCTCCAGCAGAACTGCTCCCTGAGCTCAGCTAGCGTCTCCAAGGCGGAAGTGTACCTTGAGCTGAGCTTGGATGACATGGGCCAAACTGACACCGAGTCCGGTTTGGATCTCAGGTCATAAGCTGTGAGCCAAGTTGAGCTTCGGTCACGGAGCCCAAACTGCGCGGCGCAGCCCAAATCCTGCCCAGAGTCCCCTCTCCTGCAGGAACTCCTACTGGCCATCACACCAATTGCCTCCGCTGGAGGGCTCCAAGCTGCAAACCTCAGCCGACGCCGATGCCACTGCCACTGCTGCTGCTGCTGCCACCACTGCTGCCGCCACTGCTGCCACAGCTGCCACTGCTGCCACTGTTGCTGCCACTGCTGCTGCCGCCACTCCAGTCCAAAAAAAATCTGTGCTCCTCCCGTGTGCAGGGGCACGCAGATCTTCTGCATCCTGGTCCCTTCGAATCATGGAGCACTCCTGCTGCAGTGGTGTGGGGACTTTGGTGTTTCTGGTTCAGAATTCTGTGCAGTTCCCTGAATTGTTTACTGGAGCTTCTAAACACGGTCCAAACTGCTCACCGCCATCTTGGATCTCCTCCCCTTCTATGATTCTTAGTAAGATTATAGTGAATATAGGTTTTAAAGAGCTTTTTTTTATTTCTGGAGGTCATTCCCCTCCCTCTGGAGTTGCATGTATTAGCAGAGAGGTGATTCCTATCTACCCATCTGGCCATAGTAACACTGCAAGGCTAGACTTGATTCAATAAAAAAGCAAATGGAAAACAAATACAGATGCTTTGTTTAGACTATTTATGGAAATATATGGTTTTTCTGTTGGTTTTTTTAACTTGGGAAGACAGACTAGACAAGCCATTTGTAACCAGTTTATCCCCATGAGAGTCCCAGAATGATGCCAAAATTATGAAAAGCGGAAGACGGCCCCCAACCCTCCTGCACTATGTGCCATGGGAGGTATAAACGCATGTTCCCTGCCTCAAATCTGTCTGTGGATACAGGACAATAACCACAAGAGATCAGTTAAAAGGAGAGCATCAGGTATTTCTTCCTCCCATTCATATGGTGAGGAGACAAGAAAACAAGACAAGCATGATTGTCCCACCCTTTGAGACAAGCCTGCAGCTCTGTCATCCTGCATAGGCTTTATGGAACGGAATTAAGAGGCCCCTGAATTAGGCCTTCAGGTTTTCACTGGCCACTCTTTACTATTTCTTTCTCCTCATCAGTTAGTGTTCTCAAATACTAATGTGTAAGATATTCTTACCCCGGACCCTATCCTAGCTTTATTAGGAATTGTCTTAAAACCACATTTTCCTATAGAACCCAAGAGGTGCTGACGCACTGATTTTAGAACAGTTTGACAAGCAGTGGGAAGTTAGACTGAGAAATACTCACGTGACTGGATTGCAGTCCAGGAACGGCAGCTGCAAAAACATGCTGCAGAAAATAAAAGTCAAGAGACCATCCAACTAAGACTGAAGAACTGAGAAAGAGTATGGGGTGGGGCAGGGGAATATCAAAATGGAAAGAAAAAGCTAGCAAGGGAAAGCCACCCAGCCATAAAAAAACTAGAGGAAATTTTTTATTTGTATTATATCAAGCTGAGTAGCGTCTGATTGAGGAGGGGGCCGGAATGCAAACTAGAAACTCCAAGGATTGAGCCACACACAGAAAAAAGATTGGAGGACCAGAACTGTCACATCCTGTAAAGAACTGTGTTTCTCTGGCTCGTGCTGGAACTGGTAATGGGGCCATCTGCTTATAATGCTCACTCCGTGTGTGGCTGGTGCCCAGAAATCTCCATGCCTTCCAGAAAAGTCATTTTTACACTGTACCTGACAGACAGAGCATGTGTTTGTGCTAAAAACACTGCAGGAAAGGCAGACAGGCAGAAATCAGAAAAACCTGACCTTGAGGGGAGACAGCTGTGAACTCTGAGAAAGTAGGGGTAGAAAGCTGGGGACTGGGGGATGCAGAAGAACCTACTAGAAGCAATGCATTAAACCCACACCATACCATGGTGGATAAGAGCATCTACTTAGGGTTGCCTCATTCTTTGCTTTATTTCCTTCAATTAAAAAAAAATGGAGGGAATATCAA
Source organism: Acomys russatus (assembly GCF_903995435.1). Classification (NCBI taxonomy): domain Eukaryota; kingdom Metazoa; phylum Chordata; class Mammalia; order Rodentia; family Muridae; genus Acomys; species Acomys russatus. Next base: position 11,106,741 of record NC_067137.1, on the reverse strand, counting down.
CTTTGAAATTCATGGAAGGGATTCTAACCAAACTGACAAAATCAAACTTGCTTGCAATGAGTTTTAAAACCTGAACGCATCTTTGTCACCAGTCCTTTCTCACCCCCACCTCCACCCCTGCCACCGTGCTTACACAAGCTTTAACAATCTACAAATGAATTATTCCCTTCAGGGCCTCCACACCCCTGGATATGTGGTTGTGTAGCCCATAATATAGTTTTCAGATTTTTCAGATATTTCCAAATAGACTGTAACCAGACAAATTTTAAGAACATGAAATGTTACCAACCCTCGAGTGATGGACGAAGAATCTGAAACTGATCCTGTCATTTGAACAGAGAGGCTCACATGGAATTTCACACTCGGTGGCTCCCTGTGGAACCAGCTGAATTAGAACACTGGCCAATGTGTAATTACTTCTGGCTATGTGAAGGGAAAATTTGAATTTGTAGAATTTGAATCTAGTAGAATTTGTCCACTATACTTAGTGGAAGGTTTGTTCAAGGTTCTTACAGAAGTTTCCATCAAACATTGCTTTGTGGCCCTCAATATTAAGAACACTTGTTCTTCAGCTAGAAAAGCTGGGCTGCACTCAAAACTAGAAAAGCTAGAAGTAAATTTGGGTCCTACTCAGTATGAGCACATGACTTTTGGAAAGGATTTAAGGGACAGATAGTGAACATTTTCATCTTGCAGGTCATTTTCACTAGCATGAGCTACATACTAAAGTATCACAGGTACTCAGCGCTGCCTTTGTACTGTGGCGGTCTCCTCAGACAGTGCATGGGATAGAGAGGATCGCACATTCCAATAACATGTCCTTAACCAATGAGGCAGCGGGCTGGACTTTGCTCACCTCCTGTAGTTTGTCTACTCTATCCTATGGCATGATTTTATACAAAATCTCAACATTGGCTCTCTTCATTCCTCCCACTTCCTCTCTCTTCCTTCACCCAACTTCCTTTTTCCTTTTTTAGATTTTGCCCTTCTGTGTTTAAGTTATTTGCCAAGGTCTATAAAATTGTGATTTTTTTTCCTCATGTATTCTCAAGCAAGTATGTAGGAAAATCTTAAATAAAAGTTTTTCATTTAATTGCCCTTAACCTTGTATTACAGTTATGTTCTAGTTAAGAAATAATAATTAATAAGATTAATAGGACAACAAAACATCTCATGTGAGAGATTATATTAAGAAGTTTAAAAATTATAAAGTGCATTTTTATTTTAAGCTTTCTCTCTGTCTCTGTCTCTGTCTCTGTCTCTGTCTCTCTGTCTCTGTCTCTCTGTCTCTCTCTCTCTCTCTCTCTCTCTATATATATATATATATATATATATATATATATATATATATATATATATATATACACACACACACACCAGGAAAGACCCTGCTGGTGAGATAAGGACCAGTAAGAGCAAAAGAGAGAGGTGGAAGGGTCACTAACTATATAAGAAGACAAAAAGGCAAAAGAAACCATCAGCAGCTGCTTCTGTCTGATTTTTTTATTTGTGACATAGTGATAGTCATAGCTTGCTGGCATTTATTAGCATGTCTTTATATTCCATAAAGCGTATTTAGAATATTCTTTATTCCACATAATTACTCTATGTCATAATCCATTAATCTCTGTCCTTAACCCTGAATTAATAAGTTAATTCAGACAATGAATATTATCAGATAATAATAAGGAGTAATATATATCAAATACTGTTGCAACTTGGATATAATGATAAAGAAAAACATCCCTGTTTTCACGACATTTGTTTCCCAATGGAGACAGAGAGTGAAGGAGAGATAAGTAATTCTGGTACACAAAGGAGCATACAGGGAGAAAATTGGGGGATAAGAAAGGACAGTGCCAGTCCTGTCATTTTCTGCTTGGGTACAGTCATAAATGAAACATTAGAGTCTGAGGCATGCAGATATCTGAGGAAAGGGAATCCTTGGGGAGGAAACAGAAAGTGTGCAGTTAAAAAAAAAATGTAGTGGCATAGGAGCCAGAAAGCAACTTTTAAATATATTCCAACAATTTTGGTTATAGAAAATGTAAAAATTGATTTAACATTTATCAAAATTGGGAGAACTAGGAAATAAGAAAATTGGGAAGAAGACAGGGTGTTTCTTTTCAGCATATCGACTTTTAAATGGCTTATCAGGCATAAAAGTAGATATGTTGAATGCACAAGTAGAGTTCAGAGAATTGGGAAGAAGTCAAGACCAGACATGTACATTTGAGTGTAGGAAAGATGCTGAAAGCATTTTAAAGTCAAAGATGGGGGTTGGGGAAATCAAGATGTTTGAAGGCTGAACTCTGAGCTACTCCACCTGCCAAGATGTGAAATAAATATGACAAATTTAGAAAAAGAAATTGAGCACTGATAGGAAGAACATGAGAAAATGTTATCTTGAAAACCAACTATACAAAGAATTTCAAAATTACCAGCCTGCTGCCTGTGGTTGGTGAGGTCATGTACTCTAGAAGTGAGTAAAGCAGTTCAAAACACGAAAATGGAATTAGCCACCATTAAAAAATTCAAATTGAGAAAACCCTCAAAATGTAACAATGAGAGAAGAAAGCAGGAATCCAACAACAAGTGTAACCAACATAATTGAACATATGGAGGACAGAATCTCAGGGGCTGAAGATACAATAGAAGAAATTTATACATCTCTCAAAGAAAATATTAAAACAGAAAAACTGGTGACACAAAGCATCCAATGAATCAAGGACACCATGAGAAGTTGTAACCCCCGGATTATAGGCGTAGATGAAAAGGAAGATGCAAAGTGCCAAGAACAAAAAAATGTTTTCAAGAAAAATCATAGAAGAAAATTTCCCCCAACCTAAAGAAAGAGATACTCTTGAACATACAAGAGGCCTACATAACACCGAATAGACTAGACCAGAAAAGAAATTCCTCCCACCACATAATAATCAAAACACTAAATCTGCAGAACAAAGAAAAGATATTAAAAGCAGCAAGGGAAAAAGGCCAAGTAACATATAAAGGCAGACCCATCAGAATTGCACCTGACTTCTCACAGAGACCATGAAGGGCCTGGTCTGAGATCATCCAGACACTAAGAGACCACACACGCCAACCCAGACTACTATATCCAATGATGCAGAAACAAGATATTCCATGACAAAACCAAATTAAACAATATCTAAACACCAACCCAGCTCTACAGAAGATAGTAGAAGGAAAACTCCATCACAATGAGATCAACCACACCCAAGAAAACACAGTACATAGATAATCTCACAACGACAAAGCTAAAATAGCCACAGCCATACATAATCACCTCCAACTCCACAATAAAAGGATCCAACAACCATTCGTCACTAATATCTCTCAACATCGGTGGCCTCAGTTCCCCAGTAAAAAGATACAGGTTAACAAAATAGATGCAAAAATCAAGATGCATCATTCTGTTGCACTCAAAAAACACATCTAAGCAATAAGTATAGACATTACCTGAGAGTAAAGGGCTGGAAAAAGATTTTCCAAGCAAACAAACCCAGGAAGCAAGTGGGAGCAGCTATTTTAATATCTGATAAAGTAGACTTTCAATTAAAATTGATCAACAAAGGTGGAGAAGGACACTTTGTGCTCATCAAAGGAAAAACCCACCAAGAGGACATTAAAATCCTGAATATTTATTCCCCAAATACTGGGGTACCTGCATTCATAAGTGAAATACTTTTAAAGTTTAAATCACACATCGATCCCAACACAATAGTGGGATATTTCAACACCCCACTCTCAACAATGGACAAATCTTCAAGGCAGAAACTAAGTAGAGAAATAATCAAGCTAACAGAGGTGATGAATCAAATGGACCTAACAGACATCCACAGAACTTTTCACCCAAAGAGAAAAGAATGTATCTTCTTCTCGGCACCACATGGAACCTTCTCCAAAATTGACCATACAACCCGTCACAAAACAAGCCTCAACAGATACAAAAAATATGATATAACCCCCTGCATCTTATCAGACCATCATGGTCTAAAGCTGAACAGCAAGAACAACAGAATTTTTAAAAAGCTTATAAACACATGTGAATTGAATAATGTTTTTCTCAATGACAACTGGTCCAGGAATGAAAAAAAGAAAGAAATTAAAGACTTCCTATAATTAAGTGAAAATTAAGGCACGTCATACTGAAACCTTTTGGACACAATGAAAGCAGTGCTAAGAGGAAAGTTCACAGCACTAAGTGCCTTCATAAAGAACTTGGAGACATTCCATACAAACAACTTAATGGGACACCTGAAAACTCTTGAAAAAAAAAAAAAGAGACACATACACGTGGGAGGAGTACATGGCTGGAAATAATCAAACTCAGGGATAAAATCAATAAATTAGAAACAAAGAAAACAATTCAAAGAATGAAGAAAACCAAGAGCTGGTGCTTTGAGAAAATCAACAAGATAGACAAACCCTTAGCCAAACTAACTAAAAAGCAAAGGGAGAGTACCCAAATGAACAAAATCAGAAATGAAAAGGGAGACACAACAATGGATACTGAGAAAATCTTACTTCAGAAGCCTATATGCTACAAAGTTTGAAAATCTAAATGATATGGACAATTTTCTTGATAAATTCTACTTACCAAAGTTGAATCAAGATCAGGCAAACAAATTAAATAGTCCTATCTATACCCCTAAGGAAATAGAAGAAGTCACTACTAAACTCATTCTATGAAGCCACAGTCACCTTAAAACCTAAGCCACACAAAGAACAAAGAAAAATAATTTCAGACCAATTTCCCTTATGAACATAGATGCAAAAATAAACAATAAAATTCTGGCAACCCAAATCCAAGATCACATCAAAAATATCATCCATCATGACCAAGTAGGCTTCACCCCAGGCATGCAGGGGTGGTTCAATATACAGAAATCCATTAATGTAACCATCCATATAAACAAACTGAAAAGAAAAAAGATGCATGATCATCTCTTTAGATGCTGAAAAAGTATTTTAAAAATCCAACACCCTTTTGTGTTAAAAGTCTTAGAAAGATCGGGGATACAAGGCACATACCTAAACATAGTAAAGGCAATATACAGCAAGCCTATTGCCAACACCAAACTAAATGCAGAGAAATTTAAATCAATTCCACTGAAATCAGGGACACAACAAGGCTGTCCACTCTCTCCATTCCTCTTCAATATAGTACTTGGAATCCTAGATAGATCAATAAGACAGCTAAAGGAGATCAATGGGATACAAACAGAAAAGGAAGAAGTTAAAGTTTCACTAGTTACAGATATGATAGCATATTATCAATGACCCCCAAAAATTCTAACGAGGAACTTCTACAGCTGATAAACCACTTCAGCAAAGAGACAGATACAAAGTCTGGGTTATACCTGTTGACAAAGTGAAATGAGAAGACACACTATCAAAGCACACCACTGCTTTGGATTCTTACATGTGAAGATTTTCATGATTAAAAAGTAGATTTAAACGCCAGGCATAGTGGCACACACTTTTCATCCCATCAGGGAAGAAGAGATGAGAGAATCTTTGTGAGTGTGAGGCCAGTCTGGTCTACAAAGTGAGTTTCCAAACAGTCCGAGCTACGTAGAGAGATCTTGTATCAAATATGAGAGATAGAGATAGACATAGATAGATAGATAGATAAATAGATAGATAGATAGATAGATAGATAGATAGATAGACAGATGATAGATGATGAAAATGAGACAGTAACTTACAAACTTAATTACTTTATTCTAATAGTAGTGTTTTCTCTATTACTTGAGTTTATGTGTGTATGCATATATGTGTGTGTGTGTGCAGATGTATACATGTGCATCTGTGTGTTACAAGGACAATTTTGTGGTTAAAATTAGGTAGTGCAATCTCAAGCAAGGTTCACTTTCCCACATGGAATAGGAGTATGTCAATATACATTAAGATTAAAAATAAATAAAATTAAAATCCTTTATGATGCTCCACCATACCAACATTTGCTCAACTATGTTCATAGCAGCCTTGTTCATAATAGCCAGAAACTGGAAACAACCTAGATGTCCCTCCACCAAAGAATGGATAACCAAATTGTGGTACATTTGCACAATGAAATATTACTCAGCTATTAAAAAACAATGAAATTATGAAATCTGCAGGCAAATAGAAGTATAGAAGATCATCCTGAGTGAGGTAACTCAGCCCCAGAAAGATAAACATGGTACGTACTCACTATAAATGGATATTAGCCATACGGACAGGATAACCATATGATTCAGGGACCCAAAGAAGTTAAGTAACATGAGGGCCCAAGGGATACCCTCCTTAAATCTCACTTAGATGGGGAAATAGAATACACAGTGAAAGAGGAAGTAGGGAGGGCACTGGATAGGAGAGGATGTGGGGAAGGAAATGAGGCAGGAGATCAGATGTAGGGAGAGTGGGGAGGGAAGGTTAGAGGGCTTGGAAAGAAAATGGGAACCAAGGGTAGGGGCATCACTGAGACAAGCTGGAGACCTTGGAGGGAGGTGGCTATGATCGGGATGTAAAATGAATATATAAATTAAAAAATGACATTTTTAAAAAGAATTAAACATTAAAAAAGAAAGAAAATCCTTTGTGAAGACACTAAAACTTTATCATAGTAATACAGGAATGGGCTACCTCAAGTAGAAGTGAATTTTTAAAAAATTAAAATATACAAATAAAGAGCACTGAGTGAAATCTGTTTAATTTTTATTTAGTTATTAATGGGAAAGCTTATATAAAAACATTCCATCGAAGATAAAAATTATTTTAAAGTAGAATATTTTAGAACTGCCTCACTTTCTTTCATTTTTTAAATTCATATATATATATATATATATATATTAGAAAATCTCCTGCCCCTGGCTGGGTGTTCTTGCCATGCCACGGAGGTAGAGGGTGCATGAAGTCCTAAAGAGACTTGATAAGGTGTAGTCAGATGGGAAGCGAAGAGGGCTACCCCTTTCTGAGGACTAGGGGAAGGGGGTGTGGAAGAGAGAGGGAGGGTGGTATCAGGAGGAGATGAGGGAGAGGTTTACAATTGGGATGTAAAGTGAATAAATTATACAAAATAAGTGTAAATTAATAAAAAAAAAGGGGGGGGGAAGAAAGCCAGGCGTTGTGGCATACACCTTTAATCCCAGCACTCGGGATCAGAGGCAGGAGGGTCAATGTGAGTTCAAGACCAGCCTGGTCTACAAAGTGAGTCCAGGGCAGCCAAGGCTACACAGAGAGACCCTGTCTTGAAAACCAAAATAATAAAAAAAATTAAATTAAATAAATAAAAATAAATAAACAATATTCTTTCCATTCCTTCACTGCCTCCTGGATCTTCTCTTCCCCTACTCATTCAGCTTCATGTTCTTTCTCTCTCTTTGACATCAAAAACAAAACGCAGAAAAAAATGTCATGGTCCCATATGTTGGCCAACCGCTCCTCAGCATGGATCCTGCTGGTATACCCAAGGTCACTCCATTGAAGAAAGCTGAATTTCACTCTGCCAGCAGCTATGACCTGCAAACATCCTCCTGGCTCCAATTGGACTTCCTGATATACCCCTTCTCCATGCTAGGGTTTTATCTGGCTTGAACCTCTACACATTTGTGCATGCTATTACAAGCTCTATGAGTTGATATGTGTGTCCGTTCTGTTGTGTCTGGGAAAGACTGTTTCCTAAGAAGTCTCTTTCTCTTAATTAGCCAGTATTTATTGAGTACTTAGGAGCTTGGTCTCTGTAGGACATTCTGATTCAGGTAATCAAACTTTAGACAAGAAAATTACTTCCAAATTATATATAAATAATATTATTTATATGTATTAGCAAATATGTGAGTCTTCACACTATACAATATACATAAATAAAATCATGATGTCATTATATTCAGGATGTAACTTTTCTGTTATAGTTTTTTTTTTAATTTGTTCACTTTATATCCTGATGGTGGCCTCCTCCTTCATCACTTCCTGGTCCCACCCTCCGTCCCTACCTCTCTCCCTCCCTAACCCCCTCCCGCCTCCCCTAGTCTTCACAAAGGGGGAGTCTTCCCCTACCATCTGACACCACCTATCAAGTTTCATCTGGACTGCCACCATCTTCTTCCTCTGTGGTCTGGCAGGGCTGCCCCGCCAAAGGGAACTGACCAATGACTGGGCACTAGAGTCCATGTCAGAGGTGGCCCTACTCCCCACATTATAGGAGCCACTAGGAGACTGTGCTGCCTATTAACTACATCTGAGCAGGGGCTCTATCTAGGTCCTCACCACGCAAGGTCTTTGATTCGTGCATCAGTCTCTGCAGCACCCCCACCCCCAACCCAGGGCCCAGATTGCTAGCTCCATTTGTCTCCTTGTGAAGCTCCTATCCCCTCCAGGTCCTTCTACCCCCTCCCAACTCTTCTACAAGACTCCCTGGGCTCCACGCCCTTGTTTGACTGTGAGTCTCAGCATCTGTTTCAATCCCTTACTGGATGGAGGTTTTCAGAAGACCTCTATGGTAGGCTCCCGTTCTGTTCCTTCTTTTTGCTTCAGGCGTTTATTCTATTTGTCCTTCTGAATGATAATTAAGCATCCTCCCTAGGGTCCCCCTTGTTATTTTGCTTCTTTAGGTCTGTGCATTGTAGGGCGGTTATCCTGTATTATGTGTCTAATACCCACTTATAAGTAAGTATATACCATGCCTGTCTTTCTGGTTCTGGGATACCTCACTCAGGATGAGCATTTCTAGTTCCATCCACCTGCCTGCAAATTTCATGATGTCATTGTTTTTAATAGCTGAGTAGTAGTCCATTGTGTAAATGTACCACAGTTTATCAGTTCTTTGGTGGAGGGACATCTAGGTTGTTTCCAGTTCTGGCTATTATGAATAAAGCATCTATGAACATAATTGAACAAGTGTCCTTGCTGTATGCTGGAGCATCTTTCAGTTATATGGTATGAAATGGTATGGCTGGGTCTTGCAGTAGAACTACTACCAATTTTCTGGTAAAGCGCCAGATTGATTTCCAAAGTGGTTGTGCTGTCACTTGCATTTGATCTTAGCCATTCTGAGGGCTGTAAGGTGGAATCTCAGGGTTGCTTTGATTTGCACTTCCTTGATGACTAGGAATGTTTAACATTTCTTCAAGTGTTTTTCAGCCACCGATATTCCTTCTGTCATACATATGTAAGTAGCTACTTGTTTTCACTGCAAATCCAGACATTATTCCTGATCCTTCAGAGATCTGTCTAGTTGTTCCCTCACTCATTTCCAACTACTGACTTTGTTAATTATCTTTATTTATTTCTGTTCTTTATTTATATTTCTGTTCTTTATTTATATTCCCTTTTTCTCTTCACATTCAGAGAGAGAGAGAGAGAGGGAGAGAGGGAGGAGACACAGAGACAGAGAGTGACAGACAGAGAGAGAGAGAAACAGAGAGAGAGAGAGAGAGAGAGAGAGACAGAGAGAGAGACAGAGAGAGAAATTCATACACACCTTCTCTGCTGATTGATTTGAGTAAAAAGTGTCAGTTAAATACTGACTTCCAAGCAGCCACATCATTGGAGCTGACTTTGATCAAAACTCTACCCAAGCAGTAGCTAGCAAGAACTGAGAAATCTAACAAGGAAATCTGCAAAAGCAAGCTTGTAAAGAACGCTGCCACGTTAGGAAGACAGCTGGAAAGGCTGTGCTCACTCACTAAGCCCAGGCCAGGGCATTCCTTCAGCTCTGGATCCCATCTTCAGCCCTACCAGTGTGGATGTTTTGCAGAATTTGCCACTTTAAGAACTTCCCATCTCTGAATGCTCCGTGCTACTGCAAGACATACACAATTACCAGGTACATGAAGATGTAGGCTCTTCTGCACATCTTTGCTGCCAAAAAGTCCATCATATCTACTCTGTTTTTAAATCCCAGCTTTTTGACATCAAAACTAAAATTTTCACATATTTTTCTTATCTGTGTCTTAGTTTTCAATATTTTGTTGATATAAAAGTAAACGGACTCATTTTTCTCTTTCTCAATGCAGTTTATATAGAAATAAGCAGGCTTTAATTTTTCTCTCTCTTTACAGCTAACTTTGTGCAACAAGAATGTCATGGGACAAACGCAAGGACAGTCAGTTTGCTTCTGCTTTCTCGTTTTCCACTTGAAACTCCATTTAAAAAAATGAGCTTCCACATTTGACCATGTCCCCTGGAGGGGGAGACCTGGTGGCACTCAGAGGAAGGACAGCAGGTTGCCAAGAAGAGACTTGATACCCTATGAACATATACAGGGGGAGGTAATCCCCCTCAGGAACAGTCACAGGGGAGGGGAATAAGGGGAAAATGGGAGGGAGGGAAGAATGGGAGGACACAAGGGATGGGATAATCATTGAGATGTAACAAGAATAAATTAATAATAAAAAATTTTTTTAAAAATGAGCTTCAGGCTCTTTCTAATGTAGACAAGAAATTTCATTACTTTTATTACATGGTACTGCCACCTATGGGCCCTAAACATCGAACACATGTTATTTTGGCCTAAAGATGTTTAGAATCTCAACCCTAAAAGTATATCCAGGCCTCATTTCTAACTTATAGATGAGAAATTCACAACTTGAGCACCTAACGATGTGTCACTGTTCTTGTACTCACTTGTAAACATTTCCTCTGTTGCAACATAAGCAAGCAACATCAGACTTCTGACATCTGAAGATACATTGCCTTGAAGGTGAGGTTTTCTGGATGGCTAAGACAGAAATCACTTAGACACCTCATTTCAATTGATTAATTTGCCTAGTTTTGTTCAGAAATACTTTAGAGAAGAAGAGAACTTTGTATTTGAGAAAGTTGAAAATCTCACTGAGGAGAACGTTATGTAGAGAACACAGGTGCATGTTCTTTAGAGGTCATGAAAAATAAAGTGCATGTGTGCTTGGTATTATTGTCCAGACAGCAGCGGTTAAGGGGGGCACAGAAAAGTGCAGCTGTCAATCTGGTGGTAACAACCAAAATATCCTCAATGTTCAGTAGCAAGAAATTCCAACAGGAAATTTTTAAAATTACATTTCTCTTAAAAAGTCAGCCTGCAATGAGACATGTAGGACGTCCAACCACTTGGAACGGTGAGGAAAGGCTTCTACTTCCTTTTCCGACCCCAGGCTTCACATCACTTCCCAGGCGTTAACAGAGTGCGATCACTTTGACAGGATAATGCCTTTGAAAATCAAGACATTTAATCATTATTTGGCAACAAATGCTAGAAGTTAAAATCTATGTTTCTAAAACTTAAATTAATGGTGGATCTGCCCACACTCTCACACCTACCCACCCATTTGTGACCTATTTTTGAAAAGTTCACATTAAGCAGGGCAATTATGTAGTAGGTAACTATTCTGAGAGTATAAAAACCAAGGTAATTGAGATGTTGAGAAAGTCATAATACAGAAAGTCATAATTCATTTATTTTAGTATTTATCTTCTAAGGAGAATTAAATGATGAGAAATTATTATTTTATACTTTTCAACTTTCAGAGATAATTTATTCCAGAAAACTTACTTGCTAGATATGCTAAGCCTAAATATCCTAATCATAAGTTAACTTTGTGAAAAAAAAAATGGGTGTTACCATTCACTCTCTCAAAAAATACATAATTCTTCATATAAAGAGAAAATAAATCAATTCTCAATGGTCTCTAGACAGAAAGTGTTCTCATTTACTAATTATTTTATTTAAAATGGGGGCGGTAATCCCCCTCAGGAACAGTCATAGAAGAGGGAAATAATGGGAAAATGGGAGGGAGGGAAGAATGGGAGGATACAAGGGATGGGATAAACATTGAGATGTAACAAGAATAAATTAATAAAAAAAATTTTTTTAATGTATGAAATTATATAAAATTTTGTTTGAATAAATGTAGCCACATTTTACTAGAATTTCTTGAAATCTTAGATGTCAGGGAGATTGTATTCTGATTTGAGTTCTAAAGGCAACATCATTGATTTTCTACAGATAATAGTGACATAACTCAGTAGTAGAATGTCTTCCTAGTATGGAAACAGCCATAGATATTATCCTAAATTCCAGATATGGTGGAGGGGGTGGGGCACAGATCTGGGTTAGATGCTACAGAGAATGAAAAGTATAAATATTTCTCAGTCTGGGGGAAGCAAGATTAGTAGTCTATTATTGAAGAAATAAAATATCTCTACAAATCACTGCAAAACAACAAAAAAAAATCTATGCTGGGTAGAAATATAAACTAAGCACCATCAGGCAAAGTTTTGAGAGAGAGAACTTTTGAAACAAATTTTCCAAGCATGGGTAGCACATGGCTGCGAGTTTCAATAAAAGAAAGCAAGTATAAAATTCAGAATGTGTTTAAATAATTAGTTACCTACTGTGTCAAGAACTTCAGTTAACATTGACTTCTAGAAGACAATCTCAAGAACTGGGTTGGAAATACTGTGAAAAATACGATCTCAGGGTAAATGTGTGATCCATTTGGTGTCAGGAAGCTAACTAGAAAAGAAAGTTCTGTGAGTTATGATCTGGAAACTCTGAAGATGAGAAAAAAGCTAGAGCAGAGATGGTAACATGGAAGATGACTCAAAGATGTAAGACAAAAATGAAGATGGTAGAGAAGGAGTGGACTGCCACAAGACACATGGTGGTGTTGGAATACTACGTATCTTGGCATTCGGTGGCTGGGCACTGCGAGGGAGGAGGAGTGAAATATAATTCATAGTTCTAAGTCAGAACAATCTAAAAATGATACGATAGAGAAATTAGGCGTGAGGGAAATATTCAGATTGACATCACGTTTCTGCTGCCAACCCAGAATCCAATCTTTAATCCAAAAGAAAAGAAAAAACACACTCAAATGGAGGTTACAAAAGGCAGGTGGACGACAGTCCTGGGGCTCTGGCCTGGAGAAGCTAATTTTAGTTGTATATACTGAGGTAATCATTGGAAGTGCAGGAATAAGAACCGGAATAGTTTCGCAGTAAGAAGACACATGGACAAACTATCAGGGTCAGGGCTTATTTTTCAAGACACCTGGAAGAAAGATAACCAGGAAAGGTTGTAAGACACCTCCAGAAAGAAGAGACACAAGAATATGTGCAGGTATACAGATGCACATGTGTGCACATACGTGTGGAGGTCAGAGGCCAACCTCAGCTGTTACCCTACAGGAGTTGTTCATCTTATTTTTTGAAACATGGACCTATGGCTTGCCAGTTAGGCTAGGCTACTTAAGTAGGGAAGCCCTGAAAATACGCCTGTCTCTGCCTCCCCTGTGTTGAGATTTCAAGTGTGCACTTCCATGCCTGGTTTTCATGTGGCTGTTGGACACCATGTGCCAGTCCCCATGCTTTCACAGCAAGCTCTTTACAGATAGAACTTTCTGCCCCGTCCTCTTCACAATATTTAAACTGAATAATTTGTTTTTCCAAAACAGTATTGAATGATAGCCTTTGTTTTTCATTTTTATCCCCTCCTACGTTTTGAGAACCTTCTCAGTGCGATGAATGAGCTTTTCTAACCCTGGTAAACTTGGGGTTGGTCTCATGGCTTTTCATGACCAAAAATGAGGAGCATATATGACTTGGTTTCTTTGCAAAGAGGTTTCCTTGATGAGGGGTGAAGGCCCCGCTTACCCATGGGTAGAAGCACAAATAAATAAACTTTTGTTAAAAGCCTAAATAAATACACTTTTGTTGTTAAGAACCATGCTTGTTTACTAAATTAGTGGGCAGACTCCTCCAATAACGATGACAATTTCACTACCAACTAGTAGTTAGCAAGGTTTTACGTGCCAGGATGTTCCCTCTTGTTGAGAAGGATTGTGTTTCCTAATAATATCAGAATCTTTAGCAGTGAAGTTGCACTGATGTAACTGTCTAAATATAAGCAAGGGACATGCCAAAGTTGCTGGAGAAAAGCCCTCAAGGCCTCAACCTTACACAAAGAACTATAAGCCACTGAAGGAAGCTGGGAGAGGGAGAGATGGTCTTCACCAAAGAAACACACACTAATTGGTTGTCCAGTACCAAATGGCCATTCCTGAAAACATACATACAAGTAACATTATGGACTGAGCAGGTTATATTCAGGAATATTGTGTATATAATATACATATGCATGCAATAACAATACAAAAAGAGACCAGGAATTTGAAGGAGAGTGCAGAGGCATATAAGGAAGTGTTTAGAGAGAGAAAAGAGAAGGAAAAAAGTTCAAATGGGGGGGGGGAGGAATGGGAGGATACAAGGGATGGGATAAACATTGAGATGTAACAAGAATAAATTAATAAAAAAAAAAAAAAAAAAAAAAAAAAAAAAAGTTCTAATTATTTTATAATTATATATTTATATTTAAATTATCTGTAATATACTTTACATATATAAATCATATATTTTTACATAGAATATTATATTTATATAATAATATATAAATGTTTTATATATGGTATATTTCTATATTTAAATATATGAATATAAAAATATTTATATATTTAAGTATATTATATGAATATATAAACTATGTATATATTTAAATATATAATTTAATATGTTGCTATATAAATATACATATATTTATATGTGATATGGTAATATTATATTTTAATAACATAATTATTATATAAATATTATAATTATATCATCAAAATTAAAATTTACAAATAAAATCATAACTCCAAATCCTTCAGCATCAATGTTCATGAGGTATATTGGTCTGAAATTCTCTTTCTTTGTGTGGTTTAGGCATCAGGGTGACTGTGGCTTCATAGAATGACTTTGGCAACATTCGTTCTGCTTTTATTTTGTAGAATAGATTGAGGAGTATTGGTATTAGATGCTCTTTGAAAGTCTGGTAGAATTGTACACTAAAATCATCTGGCCTTGGGCTTTTTTTGGTTGGGAGACTTTTGATGACTGCTTCTATTTCCTTATGGGATATAGGACTATTTAACTGGTTTACCTGATTGTGATTTAACTTTGGTAAGTGAAATCCATCAAGAAATTCATTAATTTCCTTTAGATTTTCCAATTTTGTGGAACACAAACTTTTTAAATAAGACCTAATGATTCTTTGGTTGTCCTTGGTGTCTGTTGTTATGTTCCACTTTTCTTTCTGATTTTGTTGATTTGGATAGTGTCTCTCTGCCTTTTAGTTCATTTGGGTAGGGGTTTGTCTGTTGATTTTTTTAAAGAGCCAGCTTTTAAGTTTCATTGATTCTTCATATTGTTCCCTTTGTTTCTACTTTATGGATTTCAGCCCTGAGTTTGATTATGTCCTGCTATCTACTCCTCTTGGGTGTATTTGCTTCTTTTTGTTCTAAAGATTTTAGGTGTGTGATTAAGTCACTGGTGTTAGATATCTCCAATTTCTTTATGAAAGCACTCTATGAAGGCACCATGAAGGCATGAATTTTCCTCTTAGCACTGCTTTCACTGGGTCCCATAAGTTTGGGTATGTTGTACCTTCATTTTCATTGAATTCTAGAAAGTCTCCTTTTTTTTTTTTTCTTTATTTCTTTCCTGACCCACTGGTCATTGAGTAGAGACTTGTTCAGTTTCCATTTGTTTGTAGGTTTTCTCTTGTTCCTGTTCTTGTTGAAATCTAGCTTTAATCCAACATGGTCTGATAAGGTACAAGGGTTATTTCAATTTTCTTTTTTTTTTTAATTTTTTATTAATTTATTCTTGTTACATCTCAATGGTTATCCCATCCCTTGTATCCTCCCATTCTTCCCTCCCTCCCATTTTCCCCTTATTCCCCTCCCCTATGACTGTTCCTGAGGGGGATTTCCTCCTCCTGTATAGGCTCATAGGGTATCAAGTCTCTTCTTGGTAACCTGCTATCCTTCCTCTGAGTGCTACCAGATCTTCCCCTCCAGGGGACATGGTCAAATATGAGGCACCAGAGTTCGTGTGAAAGTCATACCCGACTCTCCGCAAATGGTATATACTCACTTATATCTGCATACTAGCCCAAGGGGCATGTCCCACGAAAGCCTTCACTTACCAGGAAACTGGGACAGAGGGGAGGACATCCTATTGGGACTCTAGATGAGAGAAGCATGAGAGAATAGCAAAGTAGAAGGATCCAGACGGTCCTACAAACCTACAAGTAGAACATTATGATAGGCAGATTTGGGCCCAGGGGTCCCGCTCAAACTAAGGCACCAGCCAAGGACAATACAAGCGGTAAACTTTAAACCCCTACCCAGATCTAGCCAATAATCAGAATATTTCAATTTTCTTATATCTGTTGAGGCTTGCTTTGAGACCAAGTATATGGTCAATTTTGGAGCCATTGCATGGTTCTGTCACACACTCAGGCCCTGACTTTGCTGTGTACTGCCCACTGCCATGAGCCTAGAAGAGTCCATGAAGATGCTATCTCTTCAACTAGGGCCCTGGAGGGGAAAAGTAAGTGAAGATGAGCCTAAGAGGCCCAGCCAAGACATTGCAACTGACCTACAAATGTCTTGCAACCCACATAAGAAAGAAATGTTTGTTCTTGTGTGTCACTGTGGCATGAGAATGTTTGTTGCTACAGCAAACACTGTCCAAAACACCAACTGGAGAAAATGGAAACACAGATCAAAACTTTTAGAATCTTTGGAAATAGTGTAAACTTCATAACAACTTCTGAAATTTAAAATTAACTTACCTTCATCATTGTCAGCCACTGGAATCACAGTTTGAAATAAAGACCACACCTGCCTGCTAGCCATTATTTATTTAGGTAATTTGTAGATGTATGTGAATTCTTACGAGCTGCCTTCAATAAATAACAAGACATGCATGGTATAAAGCATGCTTTCTCTTCATTTGTCTTTGTGGGCTTTTTAACAGCTACACAGCCACACTCCTTGTACTTGAATTTACCATAAAAAGCATCTCTGGTCTACATTATTGTTGGCAAAATCTGTATCTCTCAGATCCATTTGGAGATCAACAGTCTGCTCTGCCAATACAACTATGTCACTGGCTCTTAAAGTTCCCTCCAGTGCTCTTTTATTCTTGGTATTTTCTTTATGACTTACGAGCTGTGCTGCGGAATTATAACAGCTATTGACATAAAGATGCAACACACTAAATTACCCTCATTTAAATAAACATGTTGCCATGCCAATCTATTTAAATGTTTTCAAATAGCATTTCTTCCCTTAACTTGACCTTTTAAGAAAATCAATGACATGAAAGCACCTCTACTCACATTGTGCACAGCATCTCCCTTCTACCCCTATGTATGGTGATAGTAGAAACTTAAGTTCTGCTTCTGAAGTAAGGAAATAGCTTTGCTGTTGGAGGGTTCTGACATTTATTGATTTAGGAACAAAATAATCTCCAAATAGTATGATTGTAAAGTGACCTCTGTAAGAATATCGAGATTCAGCTCTCTAATTATGGATCATAAAAAAAAATAGTTAAACACACAAGGAAGTACTTACAGCAAGTGAAGAACTCTGCACTAGTTTCCTCTAAGACATTAATGCCCTCTGAGCAGAGGCTTGTGGCTCCTTAAAATCCACTACTTCTGAAAAGAAAGAGCCTAGGACACATGCCCGAGTGTGCTGCTCCTCAGAAGTCATGTCTATTCCCACAGTTGACTCTCATGGGAATCTGCAGATGGCACAACAGAGGAACTGTGCAATCCAGCAGGCTACAAAGATGCTCGTAGAGAAACACTGGTGAAAACATGAGGGATTACAAAGGAAAAGAACTGCTTGCAAGACCTGGCAAATTGAGGGAGAACAGGAAAGAGTTCACTGGGAAACAATGAGATGAGCTTTGTGTGCTGTGTACCTCACGTCCACCTCACCTGCTTTCTAGTCTGTAAAGTTTGCCCAAAGAGCAATGCCTCTTTTTCTAAATAGCTTGTAGTGAAACATTTTTTATCATATACAGTTTCATTTGTTGAAAATAAAGTCTAAAATGTTTTCTACCTTGTTTTCCTGCATCTTTCTTAATGCTTATTATAATTATTTCTTCTGTAAATTGATACTGTTCCCATACGTCACCTAATACTCTGAACACTAAGACATAGTTATTTTAGGTTAATAATTTTTAATGAAAATATAAGTTAATTGCACTTCACAATTATAACACACAAGGGAAAATACAAAATTCTCCCTGGTTTTAAATTCCTGGAATGTTACTATTTGAAATTCAGGGACAATAAATCAGCATCTCCAGGAATCCTTAGAGATTTCAAATTTATGTTTATTTAGAAGTACTTATAACAATCTTCATCCTCTATGAGCTCTGAGCGCTCTCTGCTCTTGTGCCATAAAAACACATTTTTGATACAAAATAAGTCCTCCAATGGGCAGTTCCCATATATGATCCATGAGCGGTATTACCTTACAGAAAATCTCCATTTTACATTATGTTTTCCATATTCAAATATTTCTATAGGCTATAGTTCTTAGTGAGAATTATTAAGTTTGGTGGTTTTTTTTTCTTTAAACATGAATTTTATGGGTTTCTTTTATCTGTATGAACGTCCTTTTCTTAATCTGGAATTATCTTCTTTGATCTTGCTGCTGATGCCATTGACCTAGAATTCTCCTCACCCATGTCTGTAAGTTGAAAGTTTGGTCTTTTCATGGTGTCCCTAAGCCCTTACATGTTTTGTGTATTTTAATTTTTTTTTACATTCTTTGCTTCAGTGATCTAACTCCTCTGTTTTATCTTCAAGTCTTGATATTCTATTTTCTATTTGTTTCACCATTTTATATCCTGAAAAACCATATTAACCGTATTGGGCATACATGAAGTATACCACATATGTGAGCTCTTCAATGTGTGCTTTTCCTTTTAATTACCCTTAAGATGAAAGTTTTTGATTCATTTCATAAGGTGAAATCTATGCATTTCATTTATCCTTCTGCAAGTGGATACCCAGTTTTGCTAACACTACTTGTTAAATAGGCTATTTTCCATTTGTTTTTGTTTCTGTTGTTGTTGTTGTTTTTGTTGTTGGTGGTGGTGGCTTTGGGGGGCTATTTGCCAAGTATTGTGAAGCCTTAGTTGTGTCAACTTACTTCTGGGTCCTCTGTTTTGTTCTGCTGGTTGTTTTTATGCCAGTGCCAGCCTGTCTGCACCATCTTAGCTCTGTAATATAAATTAAAGACTAGTAGTATTGTGATCTCTGCAGATGTGTTCTGAGTCCTTAGAATTGTTTTGGCTATTCTTGTTCTTTTATGGCTCCATATCAATTCTTGAATATTTTTCTAGATATGTGAAATATCACATTATAATTTTGATAAGTATGCATAAAATCTGTCGATAAATTTGGGTAATATAGCCATCTTTAAAATATTAACTCTAGCAATCAAGGATCATGGAAGGTCTTTTCATCACCTAGTTTCTTCTTTTACTTCTTTCAGTGTCTTGAATTTTGATTAATTTTTGTAGCTATTTTGAATGAAACATTTTTCATAACTTATTCCTCTGAGAGACCATTATTGGTATATGTGATTGTGTATTCTTTAACCTTAGTGTAAACATTTATTATATCTAAGAGTTTTGTAGTAAATTAGGTACGATTTTTTTAAGTAGAGTCATGTGATCTGGAAATAGAAACACTTTGACTACCTCTCTTTCTATTTTTATCCCCTTTGTGCCTTCCTCTTGTCTAATTTCTACATCTCAGACTCTGGGTACCATAGTCAATGAGGAAAGAGAGCGTGGATTCCCTTGTCTCACTCCTGATTGTAGAGGAAATACTGTCAGTTTACCTCCAACTAACATAATGCTGGCTATATTTTTGTTGTTGTGAGCCTTCATTTTCTTAGTATATTTAAGAATATTGCCAGCAATCAGTGCTTTGGTCATTAAATCAACACTGTGACACATGATGATACTTCTAGGGTGCGTGGAAAAAGCCTAAGGCTCTCAGCCTTTGCATTTTGTTTTTCCTTCTTACAACCTTATCTTTGGATGCATGAACTTCAATTCCACTTCCATTTCTTCCTCTTACTGGGGAGTTTGCCTTGAACCCTCACTGGACCATCACAGGGTATCCCTGAGCTCCAAGGTCCGTATAGTTACAGGTAGTGTTGATTCTTGAGCAATTTTGTTAACCTACCCTCCAATTTCAGTTCTTGGTTTTACTAAAATGAAGGAAACAGCCTTCATCTCAGGAAATGAGAGATTCCATCTTCTGACTGACACACCTGTCACCCTGTTATGACACACCCCTAAAGCTCATGCCTCCTACTATGATTCATGAGTCTCCTAAAGGCACAGCTCTGGTGTTAATAATATTTTATGTAGAAGCACTGTGCAGATATATACTGCACTCTAACGACAGTTGTTACATTTCAGCTATGTCTTACATTTTATACATCTGAAATGCTCAATACAGGTTAAGAATGCATATTGCCTCTTAAGCATCTGATCTCCTGAATTCTGTTCTTTTTAAAATTAACAATTCATTAGATTATATAAGCAGAGAATGTTCTTCAACTTAACTTATAGACAGCCAATATTATAGGCATTGGACATTGTCATTACCAGCTTGGGTTGGAAACTATAAACAAGTTCCTATTTGTTTGTCTGTTTGTTCATTTATTTGTTTTTCTAAAACAATCCACCAAAAATAAGGGTCCCTAATCACTTTTCCAAATTTGGTAGGGTAGAAGCACTATGGTTGAATATGCTTGACAGATTGGCTTAGGTTCATTCTGTCTAAATTACCAATCCAGATGCTCCCCCACCACCAATTTCTATCTCTCTTTTTCCCTTCTTACAACCCACTACATAGTCATCACAAGACAGTCAAACCATCTCGTGAATGTTTTGTTTTTATCCCAAGTGTGGGGTGTGAAACAGACTTGTGTGCAATGTTTTTCCATTGGAAACAGCCTTGTGAGAGACCAGGTGATATTTGTCCATTAGAAGAAGAATTGCCTTTTGTGGTGGCATGATCTTTGCCTAGTACAGCACACACACACACACACACACACACACACACACACACACACACACAAACACACACACACACACACACACACACACACACACACACACACACACACACACACATATATATATATATATATATATATATATATATATATATATATATATATATATATATATATATGCCCCAAAAGAAGAGATTTGGCTTTTTGGTCTTGACTGTTTAACACTCCACTTCAAGACCCTCCTAGAAAGAACCACTTCAGCAAATTCTTCAAGGTTTAGGCTGCTGCACTGGGTTCTGGATGCTGCTCTGTGTTCTATTGGCTGCAGTTGCAGTCACCTTTGCTGAATTGTTGATTTACTGTTTAACTGGTCTGCTGAAATCCTGCCAACTATGCCAGTGGAATCACTCCAGGAACTGAGTCTAAAAAGGTCTACTTCTCCTGTTTTCATTAACCCCTTTTCTCATTAAAGAACCCCAGACAAAGTAGGTTTGAAATTTTTCAAAGCCTACAACATCTCTTTCACCAGTCCTGAAATTTCTCATGCCATCAATACCTACATAAAAACTCCTAAGTATTTTAAAAACAAGTTACAGCTCAGAAGCTGCCTTCTTCTAAAATTCCATCATGATTTTCATCTATCGTATAACATTATAACTTTTCTCATCACTTTCTTTCTCTTTTTCCTTGATGCTAAGCCTCTACCCCTGTCATAAGCCTCCATGAACACAGTGACTGTGACCATTTCTCTATGAAGCCACAAAATGTGACTGTTGAACACACCATTGTCCTCACTAAAGTATGATGGACTAGCCCTTTGTTCATAAACAGCAAGGACAAGTGACAGTGCCAGTCAATGGTTAACCAGACAGTAATGTTTCCCTCTTCAGAAACAGTTGGTCAGTACAAGGAGTATGACAAATTACACTTGTGTCCAGATCCCTAATGGTTTTGTAGCATTTTTGAATAAGCAGATCATCCTTGAACTTTTTTATTCACAAAACCTAGGAATGGTGCCAATTAGGGAGCTGATCCTATTATCTGATTATTGCCAGAATGATTGCTAGTCACTTCTCCAAACAAACCAGTGTTTTATAGTTTATATGTTATCATGTGGTAAGAAATCTCAATCTGT
Source organism: Acomys russatus (assembly GCF_903995435.1). NCBI lineage: Eukaryota > Metazoa > Chordata > Mammalia > Rodentia > Muridae > Acomys > Acomys russatus. The sequence continues at coordinate 11,084,679 of NC_067137.1, read as the reverse complement.
GCTCATTTGAATTAGTTGCCTAATGTAGCATAAAAATGAGTGTCTTAACACTACAAGGTTTCTGAGAGTCAGGAATCCAGATGCAGCTGATGTGGAGGGACAGACTCATGAGATTCCTGTCAGGCTATGGGCCAGAGTTGAAGTTGTATCTGAAAGACTGACTTCCAAATGCATTCACTGGTCTATGGCAGGGCCAAAGAGGCTGCTTTCATTGGTGGTTTTAGCTGAAGGCTTCCTTGCCATGCAAGACTTGGCATAGGGATGATGACAATATGGGAGCTTCTTTCCCAAGAATAAGAGAAATGAAAAGAAGAGAAACAAATAGACATAAGATAACAAAAGTGAACACTTGAGATGGAACCTGGACTTTTTTCCTTATATAGGTTAATCTTGCACTCCATGCCTCCTCATAATTTTCCCACTCCCAACATGTTAGAACTGAGTTGGTAAACCAGTCCATGGCTAAAAAGACTCAGTCATGGCTGGTTATTTACAGTTCCCAACACAATGATTGAAGTACTAGCTTTCAACCTTCCAATGGTGCAAAGCAGGCACTCAGTAGAAAGCACAGTGCAGAGTTTGGATGATTATCATTTTCTATGTAGCAAAATGGTACTCTTTCTCAATTCTAGACAGTGATGGGCTTGAAGTCTCAGTCAGCCACAGGGACATGAGGTAAATGAGCTATTAACTGAGAGCCTGCTTACCTCCTCCTTACTAGGTAGGATCTGTGCTGTTTTAACCTATGAGGTCTAGTTGGTACATCGACTGCATTTTAGACTCAGAAATTTCCGTTGGTTCTGAGTTTCTCAAAGAAAAGCCCCCTGCAAAGCTGAAGACATCTGCACAAGGAGTCAGGAATTCTTAAGCCAGCTTTGGAGCCACAGCTGGATCCAGCCTGACAGAGGATGTGCCAGGATGCACAGGGTAAAGCTAGAGAGGAAGACACAAAGGTGGCTGTCACCATGCTAAGCTTCTGCTCATGCACAGTGTAAATCTGTCCAAGTTAATTCTATTTCCAGTATGCTTGATTTATTTGAAACTTAGGCATGTCTAAGAGTAAATTCCTAATTTTTGGACCACTGGGCATGATGACACACACCTATACTTCAATATTTGAAAAGTTGAGATAAGAAGATCATGAGTTCAAGGTTATCTTGGGCACCATACCAAGTCCCATCAGGGGCTACATAGAGACCCTGTCTCCAAAAATATGTATGGTGGTATTTTTTAAAAGTCTTAGCATAACTCTAAAATATGACTTTGCTTTATACGTTATTGCAAATGTTAAGTAAATTCTTTCAGTCTCATCCTGGATAAATTCTTAGAGCTATAGTTCCATAATTAGCCTGGTAGTAAAGATCAACATTATTCCAGGAATTGACCAGGAAATACAATCTCAATTTATCTGAACATAACATTTTAACTCAACTGAGAAAAACCAAATTTTCAGATGATCAACCATAGTATATGCAATTCATTTGCTTCTTTTACACACTCAAAAGTGATGTTAATTAAAAGGGTCTCATAAACTTTCTTGTATCATCAAAGACTCTCAAGGTGGCCATATAAAACAATAATTTAGTTACAAACAACTGAATGGAGGCTTTGTAGGGCTAAGAGGAAATGGGGATTAGAGATTCATGAATCCACACGCAAATGAACTCACAGACTCTGCTACACTTATTCACACTGTCAAACAAAGATGGTATCAGTCTCCTAGAACACAAATTATATTTAATTGTGTTCTAGAGCTTTCTATTTTCCCGTGCCAGGCAACCCTATGAGAAATCATTAGATGAAATGCAACATTGTGCATACTTAAGGATATGATGAGCACACAGTTCACTGTCTCATGCTATATCTTTCCTAAAGAATCTATAAGAAAAATTTCCCATCATTCATTTTTGGATATGTAAAGGGTGGTATTAAGAAAAGACCTTGTCAAATAGCTCTGGCTAGCCTGGAACTCACTATGTTTATCAGGCTAACACTGACACTTTGGATTTGCAGTGGCCCAGACTGCATCTCAAGGGCTAGGATTACGAGCACGTGCCACAACACCAGGTTCTCACTTAGATATAATCACTGTATAAATGTCTTGATTCGGTCTCACAGACATAATCACAGATGAGTCATTTTTCTCTGACAGCTTGAAATATCAAACATGTGGCACTGATGGCCAATACCTAGGAACTCACGGGTTGGACTTGATGCTCTACTCTCCTTCACTCCTTCAAAATAATTTCACTTCGTCTTTCTGGATGCTGTGCTCCACCATGGATTTATTTAAAATCTACTTCCTAGAAAAAGTCAGATACAAGTAATTTAAGGGTGTGGGTATTTTGACTGGAAGAAAGAGAAACACATAAACAGATCACAGTCTCATCTTCCTCTATGTCATTCTGTTTGATTTATACACAGTTCTTTTCATTATAAAAATTAGTTTAGCAAATTGTAGAAGATAAAAGTTTTAAAACACTTTTTATTATATATAATGTATTTTGATCATACTCCTCTGACTCTCCCCAATACCCACCCTCTCTCTCTATCCACACTTTTTTTTTCCTTTTTTCTTTTATACTCATCATGTCCAGTATATTCCACCCATATTCTCTTGGAAATGGAGCCAGCCACTGGAGCTTGGTCAGCCTATCAGAGGCAACAGAGATGATAGGCTGTGGTCAGATGGTGGGGGAGGCGGTCCCCCTGTCAGAGGTTTAAAGAATTTCTGAAAAGCCACAGGTCCTCAGTCCACATTGTAAAGCCAGAGGACCTAGGTTTCAATGTCAATGGGGAATGGTAATAGAAACAGCAATAAAGTAGATCCACTCACCAGCGATGGGTTAAGGCAGGCAGGCAGGCAAAAAGTAGCAACTGCCTTCCTTAAATCTAGATTGCCAGCAAAAAGTGCTGCCTCTTGGCGAGGGCTTTCCTCCCTCTGTTCATCCTTCTAGGAAATATGTTTCTAGACCTGCCCAACAGCTCATTGATTCCTGATCCAATCAATTTGATAGCCAGCATTAATCATCACATGGGCCTTAGAAGACGGGTCATTCATTCTGGATACAGCACAAGCCCTGAAATGATTCTAAGCATAAAAGTCATGTGAGCCGTTATCTAACGTACACTTAACAATTCATTGGGGTAGCAATAAAAAGGGATTGCTAGGAATATTGACAACCCTTAAGACAGGTAAGCCCTTTGGAAGGCCATAGCAAAGATACACAGGAAACAAAAGCAGAAACTTCCTATAGCGACTTTTGTCGAATAATATCTGTACCATCGTTAACAGATTAGTGACAAATCCTTTCAGTGTGACTCTTCGCCTGTATTAGACGTAGATTCCTGAGTCTCTCCTATGTCTGAATCAATAGAAATGAGCCACAAAGACCTCAATATTTCTGATGACGCTCTTCTATTCTCATAGATCAGTGCCTTGCTCAGCCGTCATCAGAGAAGCTTCCTCCTACAACAGACTGAAGCAAATACAGGGACCCACAGCCAGACAGTAAACAGAGATTGAGAGACTTTGGAACACTCATCTCTAAATGGGATGTCTCTATCAAATCCCTCCCCTCAGGGTGCAGAGAAATAGTGTAAGAGCCATAGGAGCTGGAAACCATCAAATAAAATAAAATAAAATAAAGCCCTCTAAGTCAACAGGATTAATGCGCATGTGGACTCACAGAGACTGTGACAGTATGCAGAGTGCATGCACAGGTCTGCACCAGATGAGGTCCTAGGGCTGAAAGAGGTAGACACGTGTCTCCCTGCATGCCTACCCGAGACGATATCTTCAAGTGATATCCACTTGCAGATGAAAATTTAGTTTTCTCCAAGGGAATCTCACTGGGGAGACAAACTACTCCTAAAGATAGGCTGCATGCCTAGCAGTAGACAGATAGCCAAAAGAAAATTAGCTCAAGGGCATCTTTGAAGGTTGCTTGTCTTTAATGTCATGTCAGGGCTTTTTATTTCTTTTTTTTTTTCAGTTTTATCTTATTTTTATGATTTATTTTATTTATATATTTTCTTGTCTCTTTTTTTTTAACCTACAGGTCCTTTGCATATAGATTATGACTTCCAAGTTAGTGTTTTTATGGACTCCCTGAATATATGAACAAGTGAATCTCTGTGTCTATATATGTTTCTTGTGCCTTCTCTTGGGCTCTTTTTCTTCTGCTTGTTTTGTCCTATTATGATGTGTTATCTCTTGTTTTATGTTAGTATAATTTGTTTTTTTGTTATCTCTTAGAAGGCTGTTTTCTAATGAGAGACAGAGTAGATAGATCCAGGTGGGAAAGACAAAGGAATTGGGAGTAACAGAGTAGGGGGAAATGTAATCAGGATGTATTGCATGAAGAAAATAATCTATTTTCAATAAAAAACTGCATTATTGGGAAGTATCTCAGGAGACACCCAACATGATTGAGGAGCCCTTGATGTCAGCGTATCTCAGGTCCCATCCCAGAAGCACCATGTTGCTGCCTCACAACTGTCTTTTCAACCACCTGGGAAAGGAGTTGGAAACAGATGCTCCACTGGGCCTGCCTGGGACTCAGCACACTGGTGTCCTTCCCAAGAAGTCCCAGGTCACAGAGAAGGGTTCAAACCTTTCGCCCTTTACCTAATTGCACCTAGATGTAAAGCAATCAGCTTGTAGGGACAGATGTCTCACTTGAAAAATAGCCCAAAGAACTTAGCCCAGCCCCTGCAATGAAAGGTTCAAAGGCCTGACAGACTCTGGGATGTGCTTTCTGAGCAAGGCTCCCAGGAGATACTTTACCTTTTTGTAGTAAGTACTTGTCCATCATAAACAAGTAGATGATTTTCAATTATCCTTGGAGCAATTTAATTACTTAGCTAATTGTATCCCCCCATGGCATGGGCCACCAGAGCATCCACATCCACTGTGGCCAACTCAGATTTGAGGGTGTATGTTCCTGTTAGATGCAGTCCTATTTCTTTATAGTCCTACTCTTTTTTTTTTTTCCATGCTTATCTGTTTCACCTACTTCCAATTTATGCTATCTTTCTATCTTTTATATACCTGTGAAAACTACTGTGTAATACTTCCTGGAACAAAAACTTGTTCTAGGTAGAGAAAAATATAAATCCTTATAAACCTCTTTTTCCTTGGCTATAAAGAGAGAAATTCAGACTAGGTGATTGCTAATATATGGTCTAGTCAAAATCCTGAATGGCTAGCATAGATTTTTGGTACAACAATGAAGTGTCCTCCTAAACATGTCATATTTCTGAGACATTATTGCAACAATTTTCTACCCAAGAGCTTAGTCATAAAAGTGAAGAAATATCAATTTCAAAACAGCATTTTTTTTCTAGAACATGTAATTTCTTTTCCCTCCATCTAGTTTTAGGATAGTATTTTATGACTTCATAAAACCAATATAAAAACAGAAAAATCACAGTGTTGGCATAAAATAAAACAAAACAAAATTCTACTTGAACTTTAATCAACTTTGTTTATTTCTGACTCTTCCATTCATATCTGTTTTGGCTTTTAACCTCATTTCACTGTCTACTCCCTTCCCCAGTAAATGAACACATAAAATTTTTGTTGGAGGCAACAGTTATGTTTTCATTTCAAAATTCTAAATATTCATGAGTGTAGTTAAAGCTAACAAATCATACATTTACAAATTACTTAAATTATATTGCACCACAAAATTAGCAATGTCAACCATAAGAAGGTGCTACCTTTCCTGAGCAAACTAGTTAACACTTTTGTTATCTTTTTGACACCTCTTCTTGTGAATACATAGGAAACTATACAATTGTAAAGATGATTTACAGATTGTAATATTCTTTCAATATCACTGCCACTTAAGAAATATAAATAGCTTTTTACAGAATGCAGGTATCCAAAAAGTACCAGGGAGCCACTGTTGAGTCCTGAAATATGTATAAAGTTTTCTTCATTTATTATGCCTAACTACAAAATCTATTAAAGGTTTGCTTCCTAGGCCATACATTCATTTCCAAAACATTCATAGAAAATGTTTTCCATCCTCTCTGTCCAAACACAAAGTCTAACCACACTTACAAGAAAACATATTCTTTATTCTACCTCCAAAGAATCGATGAACATATGTGTAGAAATACAAGCATAATAGACATAGATGTAGACATAACTACTAGTGTCAAATTGAAAAGATGATCATGTCGGACAGAAATGATCAAAACCACAACTTAAAGAAGAGAATGGAGCTTAATGTGCTTTTTACCAAGATCTATAGCTTTTGTAATGATTTTTGAAAGTCTCATTCATTTACCATCCATCTCAAAACACATGCTGGCATAAAATTATGAAGACTTGTATGGCACTCTTCTTGTCCCTTCCCAGGCAAAGTGTTCACTTGTGGATGCTGACAGAAGGATCATTCTGTTCAGACAGCATCTACCAGATCTCATGGGTGGAAAGCAAAAGCCTTTGTGCAATGACCCCTGGCCGCATGGGATATTTTGGAAAGCCATAGACCTAGAAGAAGCAGCCACTGTTTTGTTGTTGTTGTTGTTTTGTTTTGTTGTTTGTTTGTTTGTTTGTTTGTTTTTGTCATAGTGTGTTCAAGGGTCATAGGAATTTTTGCCTGCTTAACCGAGATTATCCCAAGTACATGGGTCATGTGTAAAGTGTGAAGAGGTTTTTTCTGGAGTGCAACAGCACAAGAAACCCACTATCCATATAGCAGTTCTCACCCTGGCTTTCCACCTCTCCTAAACAACCACTGGATAAATAATCCCCACTTCTGAGTCACTGGCTGTCTCAGGAGCCCAGCTTCAATGTGGGCACTTTACAAACCCTCAACCTACACTCTGAATAAATTTAATCAGCTGTCAAAATTTACTTTGTCAAGTATCACAGTCAAAGAATTCATTTTAAATAACTTGTGATTATTACTAAGTCCTTATAATGAAGCAAGTCTCTAAGACAGGAAAGACACAAGGCTATGATAGACAGCTTTCACTGGGCTATAAATTGTTTTACTGATACAACCATTAATAAATACAATCTGATTTAAATCACTAACATACACAATTGAGATGTAATATGAATAAATTAATAAAATATATTTTAAAATAAATAAATAAATCACTAACATAGTACAATTAAAAGTTGTTCCAAGTAAGAGGATGAACAATTTTTTTTTTTTAGAAATGTTTATTGTTTCCCCTTTTAATGATTTTGAAATGCATGGCTGAGCACAGTAATTTAATGCCTTTTAAACTGTCACCTAAATATCATGTTTCTTTTAAAATTATAGCTTCTCTTGGTCCTAATGAATCATGTGTCCACTGCTGATAAACTGTGGTGCTAATTTCAGGTTAAAGAGCATGACACAACTGATATACATTTCTGTATGCTGCGTTCAATCGCTTTTGCTGCGGGGTTTTTTTTCCCCACTTAACATTCAGCTGTTTTATATAGATAGAGAAGTGAGTCAACTCTTTTAAATAAAAGGATATGTTTTGCTTCGGCATGTCCGCAGTTCCTCTTACTCATCACCATGAGGTTAATGCCTAGCGCAGAGCCTGACAGTGGCTCACATCTATTAAGTACTATTTTTAATAAATAAAAATGTAGTTGGGGGCACATCCAGATCATCCCCATGTGATAAATATTCTAAAGTGTTTTTCACTCCTGCCACAAAAGAATTGACATTTTCAAATGGTTCATTTGTGCTTGTTTTCTTGCTTGTTTCTGGACTCTACTCTTTTGTTTCTTTTGGCATAGTTTTAGTGAACAAATAATAATTACACATATTTATAAGGAGTGGTATTATAATTCCTTATGTGTTAACATGTATAATTTTCAAACCAGGATAACTCGAAGTTTTTTTGTATTAAGCATTCCTCCGCTGTGCTAATTACTTCAAAACGGATGTTAAATCACTGTCACTCTTCTAGGCTGGAGAGAATTACAGTTCGTTCTTATTATTTTTAGTGCATGTTGTATCATGTTATATATAACTTCTGTCTACTCCTCCCTCTTTTGTCACTCTCTGGCGGTCACTACTATATTCCCTGATTCCGTGAGGCCAAAGTTGTGCTTCCTCTCATGTGTGAGAATACGCAGCATTTGCCTTTCTCAACGTGGCTTATTTCACTTAGCATAATATCTCCGGCTTTATGCACATGGCCACAAATGAAAGATTTTATGTCATCATGCTGAAGAATATTCCATCGGGTATGTTCACCACACCTTCTTTGTCTGCTTTTGCACACTTTAATTCATTCTGTATCACAGCCCTTGAATAGTGTACGAGGAAACACACAGTATAGATATCTCTTCAGCTGTCTTTATTTCTTTTGAATACTTATATGGTAAGGAGGATTTATGGATTATTTTTTATTTAATCACTTTACATCCTAATGGTAGCCCCATCTCTCCTCATCCCCCAGTCCCACCCTCTCTTACTCTCCCCCATCCCCTACTCCTCAGAAAAGGGGAGTTCCCCCTACCCATCCACCCCAGCTCATCAAGTCACATCAGGACTGTGGCCAGGCAAGGCAGTCCCACCAGGAGGAAGTAGTAGAAAAGCTGGCAAGAAAGTCCATGCCAGGAAGAGCCCCGATCCCCTCAATAGAGGACACACATGAAGCCTGAGCTACCCATTGGCTACATCTTTGTAGGGGGCCTATGTCCAGTCCATGCAAGGTCCTTCGTTGGTGCCTCAGTCTCAGCAGGCCCCTCTGGGCTATAGTCAGTTAGCTCTAATGGTCTTCTTGTGAATTTCCTGTTACCTCCATGATCTTTTCTCCTCCTCATGCCCCACTTTTCCATTAGACTCCTTATGCTTCGCCAAATGTTTGACTGTGAATCTCCATATCTGCTTCAAGGCACTGCTGGGTGGAGCCTCTCAGAGAACAATTCTGCTAGGTTCCTGTCTGCAACCACAGCAGAGTATCATTTTTAATGTCATGGGTTGATTCCCTCCCATAGGGTGGGTCTTGGGTTGGGCCGGGCAACGATTGGACATTCCCTCAGTCTCTGCT